>NC_041404.2:125343985-125613985 GCF_900747795.2 Erpetoichthys calabaricus | reverse complement strand
GAGGTCCTCTGTGGAGAGAGGATAACCTTACAAAAGGACAACCATCTCTGCAGCAATCCACCAATCAGGCCTGTATGGTAGAGTGGCCAGACGGAAGCCACTCCTTAGTAAAAGGCACATGGCAGCCCGCCTGGAGTTTGTCAAAAGGCACCTGAAGGACTCTCAGACCATGAGAAAGAAAATTCTCTGGTCTGATGAGACAAAGATTGAACTCTTTGGTGTGAATGCCAGGCGTCATGTTTGGAGGAAACCAGGCACCGCTCATCACCAGGCCAATACCATCCCTACAGTGAAGCATGGTGGTGGCAGAATCATGCTGTGGGGATGTTTTTCAGCGGCAGGGACTGGGAGACTAGTCAGGATAAAGGGAAAGATGACTGCAGCAATATACAGAGACATCCTGGATGAAAACCTGCTCCAGAGCGCTCTTGACCTCAGACTGGGGCAACGGTTCATATTTCAGCAGGACAACGACCCTAAGCACACAACCAAGATATCAAAGGAGTGGCTTCAGGACAACTCTGTGAATGTCCTTGAGTGGCCCAGCCAGAGCCCTGACTTGAATCCGATTGAACATCTCTGGAGAGATCTTAAAATGGCTGTGCACCGACACTTCCCATCCAACCTGATGGAGCTTGAGAGGTGCTGCAAAGAGGATTGGGCGAAACTGGCCAAGGATAGGTGTGCCAAGCTTGTGGCATCATATTCAAAAAGACTTGAGGCTGTAATTGCTGCCAAAGGTGCATCGACAAAATATTGAGCAAAGGCTGTGCATATTTATCTCAGCTTTTTTTATTTTTAATAAATTTGCAAAAACCTCAAGTAAACTTTTTTCACGTTGTCATTATGGGGTGTTGTGTGTAGAATTCTGAGGAAAAAAGTGAATTTATTCCATTTTGGAATAAGGCTGTAACATAACAAAATGTGGAAAAAGTGATGCGCTTTGAATACTTTCCGGATGCACTGTGTATACACACAAACTCTCTCCTGTACATATTGTATGCATATATATGCAGAGCATGCTCTGTTCTCTTTTCAGAAGGAGACCTGTAGTGTGTTGCACAACACATACTTTAGAATCAAGAATCAAGTGTTTAAACAAAAGTTTGTGAGCTCAGAAAAATGTCAGATAGCCATTCTTAAATAAAAAAGGAAATCATTATTAGTGGCTTCTTTAGTCACCACCAAAAGGAGCAACACTTCACGCTAAGATCAGACATTGATAACCAGGGATAGAGAATAAGAACACCATTATGTCTGGCTTTAAAATCTTATTTCATTCATGTCAATTTTGATTTTCTGAGGCCCTCTTAAAAATCATACATATTACTAAATATATTTGTGATTTTTCTCATATTTAAAGATGTGCAAGTAAGGTTTATTGCTGACTCTTAATATGAGTGTAAGTTTATTCTTATCTCTTACACCTAATGCTAATGAAATAAAAGTCATAATGTAAAAGTTAGGCCCACGGTTACTGGAATCCCTGATTTATATAAACAAATCACTTCATAATAATCCTAAAACAAATATGTAAAAAGTTAGTATTACTTAGCACTTCACATTACTGAGCATTTGTTCTAGCTTGCTGTAAGAAAATACTGGAGCATTAAAATATTTGCAAGAGAATTTTACAAGTACACAGAAAGGTAACTTTAAGCCAATCAGATACCATTGTCTTATTAATGGAAACTACCTGCCTTCCCTTTTGTCTTGAACAGACCTGTTGAACATAATTTTTATCTTAATGGAAACCACCTTTCTTGCCCTTCTTGACAAAAAGTACAAGGTACACACTACAATAAAAGCTACATAGTTACATAGAAAAGACTCAATTTTACACTTGCAGAGAATAAGTTTTAAAATAATGGTGTCTTGAATGTCTTGCATTAATATTCGTAACCCAATTAAGTTACTTAGGACTTTTTTTACTTTATGAATACTTTAATTGAAGTATTTAAAACAAAGGAACAACTTATTACATTAAATTAATCATACTTCTTTTGTGTCTTTAAACTGCAGTCAATTTTTTCATGTTGTAGATCACACTACTGATTAGTATAACACATTAATAACACATGAATTCCTGTTGGTAAGAAGAACTGAAACATTGGATCTACAAGCAAGGTCTATGCAAAGTTTTAACACAATCTCTTGGAGGAGGGTATGCTTGAACACAAGCACCAAAAAAGTACCAAATAATCCAATAGAAACACTGTTGGCTTAGATCACTTCAGCAAAGATCGAAGATGAAATTCTAAATTAGAAGAGTGTTGACAAATCACTAAAAATGTCAAAGCAGGGTCCATGAGCCCTGTTAGTTTTTAACTAGGAAGTTCATGTGTATGGGAAAAAGAACACAGTGTTTCAGTGCATTCTATTCAGTACCAGTATTTTGCATACTGGTTATGTACAGTAAAGTTACTACAGAATACATGGTCATATCAGCAAACAAAAAATGCCATTACAACCAATAGCCTAACCTGCATTTTATTTTTGAGCAAAACTACACAGCTAAACATCACTTTGTTTTCAGTCAGAGTTTAAAGATTGTAAAAGCAAGATGACCCAGTGAATGATCTCTAAAACAAATATTAAAATGTAAAGATTTAAAGCAAGAGTTTAATTGCAATGGAATACTTATTGGTTTTTGAACAAGGGAGAGAAAAAAAAACAGTTGAAGATTTAGTCTGTGTTTGTACATGAGGGCAGATGGCATTTCATGGATGAATGAGGGCTGTGACTTTCAGAATGGGAGGTACCACACAAAGTTTAATGAGAAGTCTCCATGAGTTGCATAATGAGACATTGTGAAAAAGTGAAAGCCAGATGATCTCAGCTATTTTTAAATTTAATGACAAGTGAACATCACACACAAGATATCAGAAATACATTCATTAAATTAGTAATTCAGAGTCTTTAGGGATTATTCAGAAGCTGAGAATCAGTGATGCAGGCATATTAGATAGACTGCTATGAAGTCCGGTTTGTGAATGAAATATGAAAATAAAATTATGTAAAACAAGTCTTTTAAATGATGGTAAGTTATAGAGGAACAATAAGCAGGCAGATCCAGATGTTTATTGAGAACTAGTCAATTTTACAAAAATAAAATACACATTTTTCTAGCATTTATCCAAGCAATGGCATCACAACTTGTCAATGGGTTATAGTGTTTAAAACTGATGTTAATTTAGAGCTCATTAGGCAATATTCAGTACATACTGTAATGTGTCATATTGATGAATCTATGGTCTCTGCCCAGTTATTGAAAAGGAAGGTGTCCCAGCACGAAGCCTTTGCATAATCCAGGTGACAATATATTGGATTCAACAGTAACTATCTATAACCATGGTCACTGAAATACTGAGTGGTTGACTTACTGTTTTCATCAAAGATCGAAAAGACAGAAATACAGTATAATTAATCTGAATTCTTATCTCAAGATGACAAGTTTCATTCAGATCAATTTAATATTAAACATTTTTTCCAGCTTGACTGAACTTTGGTGCACCATAAGGCTAACAATCAAGCTTTCCAAAAACAAAACTGAGGAAGTTTCAATCAGGTTGATAAGGCTTTTACTAATTGATAAATATAATTTTTCAACTGCAAAGTTAATTAGTCATTGCTATCATTGATTCCGATAGGCCAGAGTCTGCATTTTCAACTTTTTTTTTTTTTATAAACAAGATGTGTCTTTTTTGGGGAATTTTTCAAATTATGACACAGTGACTCAATACATTCGGTAGTTTTGCAGCTGGATTTTTTTATGCCAAGTTAGCAACAGTGAAGTAGTAAGAATAAGCAAGCTCAAATTTACTGAGTACACAATGTGGAGTTACCAGGGGAAAAAAGTCTTATACTGTATATATATATATTTTAAATAATGCTCTTCTCAACAGATAATTTAAGATCAATGCATTGTTTGTCAAATCAAACTAAATATAAACACAACAAACTAAGACACCTATAATAAAACACAATAATTACACTGCATATGCAGGTCTTGTGATAGTTTTGTAAATGATAATAATGTAAACTATAGATACAATCACATTGTGCCACTTACTCAAATAAAATGGGGAGGCAGTACAGGGGAACTCCCTTTTAAGGAATGTGAGAACTCCAGATGCTTTAGAAATAATTTGTTTCCTTTGTGAAGGGGATTAAGATTTTACTTACACCAGACAGGTCATTGAAGGCCAGCAGAAAGTCTGCAGAGTCAAATGACACTCATGAGGTTACATGGATGACTTTCAGATTGGGTATTTAATAAAAAAAAAAAAAAAAAAAAGAGGGTCAGCTGTTTACCAATGGTCACAAAGCATAAAAAAACTCTCTGAAATGAACCATGGAACTTTCTTTTCTTTTTAAGGAGTAGCTTCCTATTTTCTTAAATGGAAAATGATCCAGTCTTTTTATTTTCAAACTTTCATGCTTTGGTGATATTACAGACAAAAAAAAAAAAAAAAGGAAATTAGAAATCTGTGTGTGTTTTTTTTTTCCCCAGATAATAATACTGCAGTGAGTAGGCTAGGCTAATACGCCATACACATTGTTGGTGCATCTCTTCTACAGAGTCTGTCTGGAAAGTAACAGTGCCATTCAGCTGTTTGGGGATTGCCAGTTTATGCAAATGAATGCCATCATCGGAAGCAATGGGCAGGGTAGCACTCTTTGTGAATGGATGAGTGAACAGGGGAGGTCTCATGGAAAAGAAAATGAGACAGGATTACATTTAGTACAGTTGGCTTGATAAAGTTGTATGATACATACCTAGAGAATGCTGCAAGGTTACATTTGCAGTCTGTAGAACCTTTTATCTGACTTTCCATAGCTCTCCATTTTGTAAATTAGTAGTTTATTTCAGTTATGTTTGTTTACAATTTATTTTTCCTTTTTCCACCACTTTTTCTGAGGTAAACTGTGCTTTCCACACATTAGGCCTATTTTAATTTATTAACTGCTTTTGATCTACTTTGTAACAATACAAGATTACAGATCAAAATATTACATTCAAATCTGATTGAAGCTACCATTTTTACAGGATGTGCTACGTCAAAAATTATATTTATACCCAAAACACCTATTATTCCTTCTCATGACCCTTTTCAAATCAAAAGAATACAGTCACTTGTAAAATTGAGTTTTGTAATGACCATCAACAAAATCCAAGGTCAGTCATTAGGAAAAGCATGAACTGATCTATTTGGGAATGCTTTACTGATGGGCAAGTGTATGTGGCATGTTCAAGAATAAGCACCTCCAGTGACCTAATACTATTTGCCCCTGGTTAAAAAAAAAATACATATATTGTATACTGAGAAGTACTTACTTACACAGTATTTCTGATACATCTAATTAACCAATGATACTATAACTGAAGATCACTGTCTTTGGATATTTCCTGGGTGAAGCGAGGTAACACAGCTAGTTACAAATAAAATTGAAAGAATGAAAAATACTAGTTTAAATAAATCCACTCCAAAGTTTGTGCTGTCTTTAGAATATATCTAATGTTTACTAACTAATCTTTCACAATATGAATGACCAAATTATAAAAATATTACTATGTTAACAGGGTTACATATAAAGTTCATTCATATGCATCACTTTCAATCCTTCAAAATACTTGACAGTTCAATAAAATGATTATTACGTTTCCTGTAGCAGCACAATGTATATTTTTTCTTTATCGCTGTAATGATAGTTTTAAATACTTGGTTTGTTATTTTGTTAACCATTTTGCTAACTGATTAGAAGGATTTGACAAACATTGGCAAATGTGCAAGGCTTTTTTTTTGTTACACTCTTGCCAAGAATGACACCTGCATGGAGTTTACTCATAAATACTTAATTTACTCAATTTATTCTGAAATCTAGTCTGTATGGAACTTCTATTTAATGTGAATGACCACATGAACAGCCTAAAGGTTATAGGCTTGTGCTCCAAATTTGGGGCTCCTATTAACTTATGCCCTATACCTAATACAAAGTTGAAAAAAGGCTAAGACCTTGCGATTCTAAGGATTTGCACATCCCAGACTTCCATAATTATTCATAATTTGACTTGATGCACTAGTGGCAAAGTCATTTACTTCCAATGTTAGTAATCTTGTGGAATTCTGCCATTAGGGCATATTTTGACGAGTCAGGACTACACACATTCCAATCTTTGAGGTCCGAATTATCTATTCCATCTTCCTCCTATTTTCTTTTACATCCAAAAAGATCTGTTCTTAAAGCATATGGAGTCTGTTTTTCTTCACAGCTACCTCATCATTTCCTTTATAAATTTTACTGCTCAATTACCTCAACTTTTAAGCCAGTTGGTTTTATACTCTATTCTATGTCAGGCTTCTTCTTGTCCCATTCCAGTGTAGGTTTGTACATCATTTGTATGTTACCCCCATAAAGTGCTTTGTAATTGGCTTGGCTAATGATCCTAAATTCCATTTCTATTCACTGAAGACCCCAGCAACCTTTTCACATAAGCTCTGGGAATGCTCATTAGTATCTACTTTCTGGCTATTGCTGCCTTTAAATCCTTCACTTTTTTAGCTAAAACTCCCTGTTCCTCGGAAATTCTTCTTCTACTGGATCTCTTCCAGGTGCTTCTCACATTGGGAACAATTGCTGCTAAGAAAGCCTTAGGCCGGGTTTATACTTCATGTGACGCGTGCTCATGCGGACGCTACTGTTACGCAAGCGTTGCACTGTTTATACGTACACATGTACTTTACATAAATCTGGAAGATTCCACCAGGTGGCAGAACGAGATATCGCCGTGAGAAAATGTTTGGCTTCGATGTGTTGTGAATTGCCTAAAAGATCCATTAAATTCCGAGGACACCTTGCCACAATATCTCTGAATATCAATCCAGGGATGCGCCCATTCCAGCAAGCAACAGGCGCGACACAGAAACAATCCCTGGACAGGGCATCATCTCATCGCATGGTGAATGTGTGCGCACATGTCATTTCAGCATAACCAAATCCCAAAACCTTCATGTCTTTGGAAGGAAACCGGAGCACACTGTGGAAACCCATCAGGAAAACAAGCAAACTCCAGGAAGAGTACACCAGGGACGTGACTCCCTTCTGCGAGGCAGGACCCCTACCGCTTTGCCACAGTGCCGCCCCCACATGTGTAATTATTAACAAAATTTATTATTTAAATAAAGTAAACTTATGTGTAAAATGTAATATAAGTTAATGCATTTCATCATGAAAGTTATATCAAGTATAAATCTAAGGATTCTAAATGTGCAGAGAGTTGCAATACCACAAATTTATTGTGTTCTGTGTGCCGATTGCTGCTGTCAGTTCAGGAGGAAGCCCCAGAAGTACGTAGTGATTAACAACTGGGTCGGTTTTAAAATGACATTTACAACATTCTACTTTAATGACAAAATAAACTACAAGGTTAAAGTGGACAATTTGAGTTTAAAGCCGCAATTTCCACTTTAATCACAAGACAGACCTTTTCACTGTGTCCTTAATTTTTTTCTCTGTGGCTCAAATACGCTGCCATACATACAAAAAAAAAAGGCAGCACAGAAGGTGGTAATGAGACTTTTTTAAATGAATTGTGTCATTACATTGGGGAATATGCGACACTTGAATATAAAAGCACAACGAATGTATTTGTATGTCGGCATTTTGCTTCACCACATCGAACCATTCCCTAAACATCGAAGCATGCACATCAGTCCTGTAGGATCCGCAAAGCGTCTTTCTGTCACGTTTAGACAGTAAACAGAGACTCTGATGTCACATTGCGACTTGATCATATTGTGCTCCCTGACTTTTTGCTGGTATTGCAACTTGCGCACGCATTGTGTTAAATTCTGAGGACATGCTCAGAGGACATGTCAAATGAACGCTGGGAAAAGCGTGGCAGCCATGATGCATGTACATACAGTGCATCCGGAAAGTATTCACAGCGCATCACTTTTTCCACATTTTGTTATGTTACAGCCTTATTCCAAAATGGATTAAATTCATTTTTTTCCTCAGAATTCTACACACAGCACCCCATAATGACCAGCCATGATTCTTTTCAAAGGTAAAGTGCAGGTTAATTTGTTTTATGTATTTTTACTTTATATTTTGTATTAATTAATTCTGGGTTGTGGAACAAATCATCTGAGTTTCCGTTATTTCTTATGAGGAAATTCGCTTTGATATATGAGTGCTTTGGATTATGAGCATGTTTCCGGAACGAATTATGCTCGCAAACCGAGGTTCCACTGTATATATATCTATACTAATAAAAGGCAAAGCCCTCACTGACTGACTGACTGACTGACTCACTCACTCATCACTAATTCTAGGTGGAAGGCTGAAATTTGGCAGGCTCATTCCTTACAGCTTACTTACAAAAGTTAGGCAGGTTTCATTTCGAAATTCAAAGCATAACGGTCATAACTGGAACCTCTTTTTTGTCCATATACTGTAATGGACGGGGGCGGAGTCACGTATCGCGTCATCACGCCTCCTACGTAATCACGTGAAACGCCTTGGGGCTGATCTGGAAGAAGGTAGCGCAGCGCCTTGATTTAAACGATTCCATGTCTTGGTGGGTTTAATACTGTGTAAGCATACATATTAACACATGTGCAATTAAACGTGTGCATTTACAGGGTGATTTCTCAGGCTTAAAAGCTTGCCTTTTATTAAAAAAGTAAACGCAAACTGTTTTTATTCTGAAGGGCACAAACCACGTTGGATTTTGTAATGATAGTTGATTAGTAAGGTCTATTAAGGGATACTTACAGAATGATTAGTAATGCCTGTGAATGCCGATGCAAGTAGGAGAATGGGCGTGAACTAAAGAACGAGTAGTAACATGTACAGTAAATGTCTCTAAAGTCTGTCTATTAAAAAGTTATTATATCTTTCAATCCTGTGTATTGATTAAACTACGAACCTAACAAGATCACTACATGGTGTCAGAAGTGGTGGATTGGAAGAGGAATGTGAAGAAGAGGCTCAGCTTTTGAACGAGTCTCGTGTCTGTGAGTAACCCGAAATCGTGGTCAGAAAGCACTAAGACGTTCTAGCAAAAGAGAAAAAAAATATGGAAGGATTACAGCCCCCACCAAATCTCCAGTTAAAGGGAAATGTAGCTGAAAATTGGAAAAGATTTAAACAGAGATTCGAGTTGTATCTTGCTGCGATTGAAGCAGATAGGAAAAGTGAAAAAATGAAAGTGTCTATGCTTCTACATGTAATTGGCGAAGAGGCGCTAGAGGTGTATAACAATTTTCAGTTTGAAGAAGATGGAGACAATATGAAATTGAACAAAATAGTTGAAAAATTCGAAGCGTATTGCAACCCAAAGCGCAATGTGACGTTTGAGCGGCACAAGGTTTTTTACATGTTTCCAGAAAAGCGGCGAAACAATAGGCCAGTATGTGACGGAATTCCGTAATAGGAGCTGTTCTAAGAAGAAACCGTCGTGACATCAAAGGACCAATAACCTCTAATCAGAACACTAACACCAGCGAAACAAATATTAACGAGAAAACAAGTATGAATCAGGAAAGAACATCTCAACTGCAAACACAATTAACCAGAAGATCAAAACGTCAAGTAAAACCACCAGAATGACTCATTGAGACAGGTTGAGGATTAAAGGAACATTTTCAATTAAGAAATGCTGAATTCCTTTAACAGTTGTGCTTTTTATACATAGTTTGAACGCTGGATGTATGCCTGAAATGTTCTGGATAGTTCAGTTGTTTGAAGTGATAAAGTTTATCAAAGTAGCATTTGAAATGTATAACATTACTAAGCTTATAAGTACTGCCTTACTTCTCTTTAAGAAAGGAAGATGTAACGATACTTGATTTAAACGATTCCATGTCTTGGTGGGTTTGCGTAGCTTATTGTCAATATCTTTACACCTGTTTTTAAGACTTATTGACTGAAACGGGCTTTCACGAAAAAAGTTAGGGCTTTGCTTCAGGATACACCCTCCACAAGTTAAGGAAGTAACAATAAACGTATATATTTCTGTTTTATTTAAACCTTTTAAGTTCCTATGCATAGCCCCATTTGGCTGTTTTAGTTTTTTTTTTTTTCTTTCTTCAGTAATATTTAATCTCCTTAAAGAAAAACAACATATGCATTTTACTTTTTTTGTATCTCTTTAGTAATATTTTAGTGTAAAAGGATAACCAGAATTTAAACCTTTTATGTTACTTTATAAAGTTATTTTACACAATGTTGAAAAATTAATAAGAAAGCTACATATTTGGCAGCTGCTGCTTTAATTTTCAATGAAATGAAAAAAGCTCTGACTTGATGTCAATCTTAATTACGAACTATGACACACTCTTAATAGTCGGCGACTTTAATTTTCATATAGATAATCAATGTGACCAGAAAGTAAAAGAATTTATGAACCTCCTGGACTCTTTTGATTTGAGACAGCTCGTTAATCAGCCTACACATAAAGCAGGTCATACGTTAGACTTAGTAATTACTAAAGGACTAAAAGTTGATATAAAGCAGGTCATTGATATTGGTCTATCAGACCATTTTCTTCTACTCTTTAATATAGAAATAATGATAGAAAACACTCATGAGAAGCATATTGTTAAAAAACGGTTCTTTGACTCATCAGCAGCTTTAAAACTTTCAAACATTCTAACCAATCAGTCCGTTTATAGTGTCAACTATAATAGCGAGGAGAATGTAAATAGCAAGGTGGAAAGATTTAATACTAAAGTGAGGGCTGCTGTTGACTTAGTTGCACCTGAAAAGACAGTTAAAAAATCTTCTAGCATTGTTATACCATGGAAGACCCAAAGAGTGTCTGATTTAAAGAGAACATGCCGTAGAGCTGAGCGTAAATGGAGGAAAACTAAACTAACTATTGACTATGAAATATTAAAAGTTAAAATAACAGAATACAATAACACAGTCCGTCTTGAGAGGCGCTGCTATTTCTCTAAGCTTATAAATAACAATGCTAGTAATCCCAGAGTCTTATTTTCGACAATTGATCATCTGTTAAACCCAGGTAACTCAAAGGAATGCCTCCTAAGTACTTCCAGTAAAACCTGTGAGGCTATCGCTGTATTTTTCAATCAAAAAATTAATGATATTAGAAATAACATAGTATAACTCCCCAACACTAAGGATCCTCCTAAACCCCAGTACCCCATAATAAACAAATTAAAGTCTTTCACTAGGATAGATTTACCTGATTTACATAAAATAATTTCTCAAATGAAACCCTTCACCTGTGCCCTTGACCCAATACCAACAAATTTTTTCAAAGAAGTATCGGGCGTGCTTAGTGATAATGTTCTTGACATAGTAAATTCGTCATTAGATACGGGGGTCTTCCCAGACTGTCTTAAGACTGCGGTAGTTAAACCCCTACTTAAGAAAAATAATCTCGATCCCTCTGCTCTTGAAAATTATAGACCCATCTCTAACCTGCCTTTCTTAAGTAAAATTCTAGAGAAGGCAGTCATTATACAGTTAAATGAGCACCTCAATAAACATGCTATTCTTGATAAATTTCAGTCAGGTTTTAGAACAAATCACAGCACAGAAACTGCACTCGTTAAAGTAGTAAATGACTTGCGGGTAAATGCAGACAGAGGCCATTTATCTGTTCTCATCCTCTTAGATCTGAGTGCCGCATTTGACACCATTGATCATAATATTCTTAAGAATCGCCTTAGTCAATGGGTGGGCCTCTCTGGCAGTGTCTTAAATTGGTTTGAATCCTACCTGGCAGGGAGAAAATTCTTTGCTAGTTGTGGTAATTATAACTCAAAGACACATGATATTCTATATGGTGTTCCACAAGGCTCTATCCTGGGTCCACTGCTCTTCTCAATCTACATGCTTCCATTAGGTCAGATTATCTCAGGGCACAACGTGAGCTACCACAGCTATGCTGATGACACACAGCTGTATTTATCAATAGCACCTGATGACCCCAAATCTTTTGATTCGCTAACACAATGTCTAACTTGTATCTCAGAATGGATGAATAGTAACTTTCTCAAATTAAATAAAGAAAAAACCGAAATCTTAGTGATTGGCAATAATGGATACAATGAGGCTATTAGAAATAAACTGGATGCATTAGGATTAAAAGTCAAATCGGAGGTAAAAAGCTTAGGGGTAACCGTTGATTGTAATCTGAATTTTAAATCGCATATTAATCAGATCACTAGGACAGCATTTTTTCACCTAAGAAACATAGCAAAAGTTAGACCTCTTATATCATCGAAAGATGCAGAGAAATTAGTTCATGTGTTTGTTTTCAGTCGGCTAGATTACTGTAACGCACTCCTCTCAGGACTACCCAAAAAAGACATCAATCGTTTGCAACTAGTGCAGAATGCAGCTGCTAGAATCCTTACCAGGAAAAGAAAATCTGAACACATTTCTCCAGTTTTGATGTCACTACACTGGTTACCTGTGTCATTCAGAATTGACTTTAAAATTCTGCTTATGGTTTATAAAGCTTTAAATAATCTCGCCCCGGCTTATATATCGGAATGTCTGACACCTTATATTCCAAATCGTAACCTCAGATCCTCAACTGAGTGTCTCCTTAGAATTCCAAGAGCAAAACTTAAAAGAAGTGGTGAGGCGGCCTTCTGCTGTTATGCACCTAAAATCTGGAATAGCCTGCCAGTAGGAATTCGCCAGGCTAATACAGTGGAGCACTTTAAAAAACTACTGAAAACACATTATTTTAACATGGCCTTCTCATAACTTCACTGTAATTTAATCCTGATACTCTGTATATCTAATTCATTATAATAACTATTCATTCAAAATCTGTACTAACCCCTACTCTCTCTTCTGTTTCCTTTTCCGGTGTCCTGTTGGTGGTGGCGTGCGCCACCACCATCTATCTACCCAAAGCACCATGATGTTCCAACAATGATGGATGGATTAAAAGCCAGAAGTCTGTATGACCATCAGCATCAAGTGACTCCGTGAAAAGCCCGAACTACAAAGAGGACTATTTCATTTATGTTAGGTAGAATGCCCCAAAGGGGACTGGGCGGTCTCGTGGCCTGGAAACCCCTACAGATTTTATTTTTTTCTCCAGCCTTCTGGAGTTTTTTTTTGTTTTTTCTGTCCACCCTGGCCATCGGACCTTACTCCTTTCTATGTTAATTAATGTTGTCTTATTTTAATTTCTTATTTTGTCTTTTATTTTTCTTCTCTTCATTATGTAAAGCACTTTGAGCTACTTTTTGTATGAAAATGTGCTATATAAATAAATGTTGTTGTTGTTGTCCAAGAGAAAACCTCAATGAAGAAGAAACAGTTTGCACTATCTAAAAAGGAGAAACCCTCATTTATAAAGGTTTGCTGCAGATGACTTAACTGAAAATAAATGAATAGTTCCTATGTGTATAATACATATTTATCTATTTTACTTATGTCTTTATTCCAGCAACTTGCAATATCTGAGGTACAATTTGTTACATTACTTTTGTTTTTTGCAGCACAGGCAGGTGAAGTGACTTCCTCAGGGTCACACAGTGGTGTCAGTACCAGGATTTGAACTGACAAGCTCCGGGTTTGCTGAAATATTACTGAAGAAAGAAAAAAAATGAAAACAGGCAAATGGGGCTATGCATACAAATGTCCATCCATCCAACATCCAAGCCGCTATATCCTAAATACAGGAGCCAATCCCTGCCAACACAGGGCACAAGGCAGGAAACAAACCCCGGGCAAGGTGCCAGCCCACCGCAGGCCGCACACACCCACACACCAGGGACAATTTAGAATCGCCAATGCACCTAACCTGCATGTCTTTGGACTGTGGGAGGAAACCGGAGTACCCGGAGGAAACCCAGACAGACATGGGGAGAACATTCAAACTCCACGCAGGGAAGCGAACCCGGGTCTCCTAACTGGCACCTTTCACTGCGCCACCATGCTGCCCGCATACAAACTTAAAAGGTTTAAATAAAACAGAAATATATACCTTTATTTTTACTTCCTTAACTTGTGGAGGGTGTATCCTGTAGCAAAGCCCTAAGTTTTTTCATGAAAGCCCCTTTCAGTCAATAAGCCTTAAAAACAGGTGTAAAGCTAAACTTGCAGCACCACTATTCAATTACACTTGCCTAACGCCTCTTCTAAGGGGACATACTGTGGGATCTAGGCATCAGTCAAAGCATCAATCACAGGCCCGATTAGAAAGCGGGAAGCTGTGATTTGTCGTCTCCCTCCCATGTAACAATCACAGCCCGTGTTACAACGCACTACGTATGTATGTGTATATGTATATATGTATATGTTTATGTATGTGTGAATATGTATGTGTATACAGTGATACCTTGAGATACGAGTTTAATTCGTTCTGTGACTGAGCTTGAAAGTCAAAATACTCTTATCTCAAAAAAATTTTCCCCATTGAATGAATTGAAATATCATTAATCCGTTCCAGACCCCCAAAAAACACTACAATTTTTTTGTTACATGTTTTTAAATAAGAAAAATATACTTATAAATAACGAATATTGTATAAAAACACAATACAATAGAATGTACTGCAATAAACTGGTTTTATTAAGTACAGTACAATGTATAATGTACAGCATTTACCTTGGAGATCAGATGAGTTGAAGATGCTGACGGAGGTGGTGGAGAAAGGCTGAACTGAATGTTATTCACTGATTTTTGCCCTTTTCGCCGCACCTTCCTCACTTTCATCTGCAGGGGTTTTCGAAAAATACTTGTCCAATGAGGTCTGTTTCATCCTCCCTTTCAGAATGTTTCTAAAATGAGTCATGCAAGTGTCATTAAATAGCGCAGTTGCGTGCCTAGTTGAAACTTTTTCTGGGTGTTTCTTTTGAATAAAGTCTGAAAGTTTCTCCCACATTCCCAACATTTCCTTTATCTCACTTGTAGAGATAACTTCCTCCGCGTCACTTATTTCTTGCAAAACCTCCGTGCGCTGCTACGTCTGTAGCTCCTTCGTTGTCAGTTCTTCAGAGTGCTCCTCGATGAACTCATTGATAAGGGTTTGCCCTCCACATAACCTGCAGTCTTTCTTTCATAATCTTTTGTGACTTAGGCTCTGGGATTTTCTGAATGATAAACGAGCAGTGGCTTAATCTTGCAGTCGCCGCTCGCATTGGCGCACAGTGCGAGGGTTAGCCTGTCCTTCATGGGTTTGTGGCCAGGCATCCTCTTCTTCTCTGCTGTTATATAAGTCCTCCTTGGCATCTTCTTCCAGAAGAGTCCTGTCTCATCACAATTGAAGACTTGCTGGGGGATGTATCCTTCGGCCGCTATAACTCCTGCAAAAGTTTTGAGGTAATCCTCAGCTGCCTTTATATCCGCGCTCGCTGCCTCACCATGCCTGACAACGGAGTGAATGCCGGTCCTCTTTTTAAAATTCTCGAACCAGCCCCGACTGGCTTTAAACAGCTCACCCGATGCCTCGTCTGTTGAAGTGCCTGGGGTCTGCTGCTGCACATCTGTGTAAATAGCTCGTTCCTTCTCGCAGATTATAGCCTCCGTCACGGTATCCCCTGCGAGCTGCTTCTCCGTCAACCACACAATCAGCAGCTTCTCCATATTTTCATGGATAGATGTCTGCTGCTTAGAAATTATTTTAACGCCTTTGGCTGGCGTTATAGCCTTTATCGAGTCCTTCTGCTTCAGTATGGTGCAGATTGTAGAAGTGCTACGCTCGTACTGCTTCGCCAAATCGGCTACACGCACACCTTGCTCATGTTTTTCAATAATTTCTTTCTTTATTTCAATGGACATCATTCGCTTCTTCTTCTCTACACTGTCCTTCGCACTCACTTTCTTCAGACCCATAGTTGGAAAAACAAAGCTTTGCTAAATAACTGCGAGCACAACACTGAAGTTTGCACTGCGAGCTAACTGCTTAAAGTGAACGAGTGAGTCACGGGATGTTGGGGCATTCACTGTGGCGAGCTGCACGTGCTAGCGGTGGGCTGGGGTATCTGAAGCTGGCTCGTAACCCAAATTATAGCTCTCAACTCAAAGCAAAAAATCGGCCAAGAGACTGCTCGTATCTCAAAAAACTTGTTAGTTGGGACACTCGTAAGTCAAGGTATCACTGTATATATGTTGATATGTGTGTATATATATATATATATATATGTATATATATGTGGATGTGTATATGTATATATATATATATATATATATATATATATATTTGCAGTTGGAGATCCACAAAGGGAGAAAAAACGAATCACGTATCATAAAATAGTTTTATTCCTGAGCTTTCAACCCCTATCATATATATGTATATATATGTATATGTAGATATGTGTATATATGTATATATATGTTTACATAACCTCTTTAACACACTACTTCTCCGCTGCGAAGCGCGGGTATTTTGCTAGTATATTATATATATATATATATATATATATATATATATATATATTGTGAGCTGCGAAGCTGATCGCACCCCCAGAAGTTACAGACGCCCCTGGGAAAACCCCTAAGAAACATAGACAGATTACCTTCACATTCTTCCTTTCACTTCTAGCCAGCTCTGTTGTGTAATATGCCTCTCGCGTGGTATTCCGCTTTCTTAAAAAGCCTGCATGGGCTTCTCTCAGTTTGTTAAACTGATTGCTTGCTTCTCCTTATCTCTCTCTCTCTCTCTCTCTCAGACATTCTCTCCTCCTGGGGAAACTGTCATCTCTGACTTGTCATGGAGGAGCACGTTTAAACTTTTGAAAAGAGACAAATGTTTGTTTGCAGTGTTTTGAATAAAGTTCCTTTCTTTTCTACAACCTCCTGTGTCTCTGTGCAAATCTGTGACTCAAGCGTGACAAGTGGTACCAGGGTTGGTTGCACAGATGGATGCACAGTTGGAAGCCGAATACATTTTTCAACTCGCCCAGAATGTTCTGCTCCCTTACGATCCAGAAGATGATTTATCTCCCGAGCGTCCTCCAAGTGTCCGACCTCCAAGTGTCCGATGGAGAGCTACTCTAGTCCCTGAACAGTATGTTCCGCATCCTCCACAAAATGATAGACGAGTTGTTCCTCTGCCTCAGCTTCCGGACAACGCTAAGAATGTGCTGACGAAGATGGGTCCGTCTGATGACCCAGAGATGTTTCTTTTGGCTTTTGAGCAAGTGGCGACTTTGTTGGGATGGGACAAACGTCATTGGGCTGTTATTGTTACCCCGTTTTTATCTGGTGACGCCCTTCTTTCATTACGAAATGTACCTGCCGATAAGCTTGGCGATTATGGTTTTTTGAAGGAGCAAATTGTTCTGTGTAAAGCCACAACATTTTTGTCTAAAGGTTTTGCACTTTATGACTGGAGACTGAATTTGGACGGCTCCATCCGTGCACAAATACAAGATTTGATTCATAAAGTGCATTGTTGGTTCGAGGGAGATAAGATGGAGCGCATCGTGGAAAAGGTTGTTATGAACATAGTGCTGTTCGGGATACCTGCACCTCTCTGAGATGAGTTTCTTCGTCACAATCTTGAATCACTGGCAGTTATATCTCAACGGTTGGAAGGCTTGCAGACCGCTTGGAAAATAGGCGGTGGGTTCGGTGCTCCGTATGCTGTGTTACAACCTCCGAGGGACCACCCAGGGCATCCTCGTCAACTTGACCGTGGACTGGAACGTCATCAACCGTCAGCAACTGATCCTCGGATTTCGTCGGGAAAGCCTCCAGGGAACGCAGTTGGTGCAGTTACGAATGAGATGCCTGCTTCTGGAGAAAGAGCCCGTGGTCGCGGACGTCACCGAGGTTATTTTGGCAGTGGCGCTGAACGAAGATGTTTCCGGTGCAACCAACCGGGTCACTTGGTGAGAGATTGTCGCCTGTCTCCAGCTCAGTCAATGGAAGTTGGCGCAGCGGAGGTTTGTTGCTCGAATATTCCGGATCCGTCAAAAAAGAAAAATGCCTTATTTTTCTCGGTGAACTTCGGGGGCCGCGAGGTGAATGCATTGCTGGACTCAGGTAGTGACCTTTGTGTGGTCAGACGCGACTGTCTTGACGACAGTTACCACAGTAATACTGAGACTGTAAAAATACGTTGTATACATGGAGATGTTAAAGACTATGAGACATTGCTTCTTCCTTTAACTTATAAGGGTTGTCACTTTAAAGTCTGGTCTGCTGTTTCTGACTCATGCCCTTGGCCTTTGCTGATAGGCAGAAGGAATGCCCTTTTTCCTAGACTAATGGCTGAACATCGCACTGAACATCGCTCACCAGTAAACAATTCACCTGTTGAACTTAGTCGGGGGGAGGAAGACGGGGAACTGGTGGCGGTTGGGAAAAATCTAGAACCCCAATTAGATATCGAACCCGATCTCTCCAGTGAGTCAGAGGGAGACACCCCCCACAATTTCTCTGAATGGCAAGGCCCTTACACATCCTCTCAGATTGTGAATGCCTCCGAACCCAAACTGAGTACTAGCCAGCAGGTGGATTTTGTGCGCATGCAGCGTGCTGATGGCTCATTAGAATATGCATTTAAACAGGCTCACTCTGCTAGTGAGTCCTATTACCAAGAGCGCGATACCGGGAGCTTGAAAACACCACATTTTCTAGAGAAAGACGGTTGTCTTTTCAGAGTGATTACAGACCATTTGATGGGGGAATTTATTGAGCAGCTAGTAGTACCTGAGGGGCATAGGGAAATTCTTTTACAGCTGGCTCACTCTCACATCTTGGGAGGGCATCTCGGAGCTGATAAGACCAGAGAGCGGTTATCAAAATGATTTTATTGGCTGAATATGGGAAAGGATGTTGAACGGTTCTGTACTTCATGTCCTGACTGTCAGATCGTCTCTGCTTATAAGCCTCCTCGGGCTCCCCTGTGCCCTATACCTATTTTGGATGTCCCATTTCAGAGGGTGGGATTAGATATTGTAGGCCCTTTACCTAAGACTAAAAATGGTTTTTCAATATTTGACGGTGTTAGCTGATTATGCAACGCGATATCCAGAAGTGGCTGATTTGAAAAAGGCCAACTCCTCCGCAGTAGCCAAAGCTCTGTACGTGATTTTTACTCGTATTGGCATTCCTAGGGAAATTTTGACTGACCAAGGCACACCTTTTACTTCTCGTGTGATGAAACAATTATGTAAAAGATTCGCTATTAAGAAATTGGGCACCACTGTTTACCATTCTCAGACTAATGGTTTGACTGAACGGTTTAACAAAACCTTAAAACAAATGATCAGAAGAGTTGCTCATAATGATCCCACAACTTGGGACACCGTCCTGCCTTTTGTTTTGTTTGCGGTGCGGGAATCGCCGCAAGCATCCACTGGTTTGAGTCCGTTTGAGTTGTTATTTGGCAGGCGCCCAAGGGGCATCCTAGATGTTGTACGAGAAGAATGGATAGGACATGAAACAACATCTCTCGGGAAGAGTTTTGCAGAGCGGGTAGTTTCCTTGCAAGATACAATTTCTAGACTTTCTTCTATTGCTGTGGAGCATCAACAGCGAGAACAGGAAACACAAAAACGTCTTTATGATAGACACAGTCAGCTTCGCGAATTCAAACCCGGCAATCGTGTTTTAGTACTGGTACCGTCTGACCCGCACAAATTCCTAGCTAAATGGCAGGGCCCAGCAGTTATCGAGGAGCGTATGGGACCAGTAAACTACAAGGTTAGAATACCAGGCCGGCGAAAGCCATTCCAAATTTTACACATTAATCTCTTAAACAAATGGCACGACCGACAAGAGGTTCACACTTCCTTGGCTGCCGTTTCTCAAACTGATGTTGTAATTGGTAACGATTTGACTGATTCATAAAAGACAGAGTTATTAAACTTGATAGAACAGAACACTGATGTTTTTTCAGACTTACCAGGCATCACTAGTTTAGCAGAACATAAAATCACCACTGAACCCGGTGTTCGAGTGCAGATGTGGCCATTTCGAATCCCGGAAGCACGAAGAAATATCGTGCGCGAAGAAATCAAGAAGATGTTGGAGCTAGGTGTAATTTGAGAAAGTAAAAGTGACTGGTGTAGTCCGGTCGTGTTAGTTCCCAAGCCAGATGGTTCGCTTCGCTTCTGTATCGATTTTAGGCGCTTGAATAAGGTGTCTAAATTTGATGCTTACCCAATGCCCCGGGTAGACGAACTCTTGGAAAAACTAGGTCAGGCGACCTATATTTCCACGCTAGACCTCACAAAGGGTTATTGGCAGGTGCCTCTAGAGGCTAACAGTTGTGAGAAAACAGCATTTGCAACTCCTGGTGGTCTTTATGAATTTACAAGACTCCCGTTTGGTCTCCATGGAGCCCCTTTAATGTTTCAGCGAATGATGGATCAGATACTGCGTCCACATTCTGAATATTCTGGGGCGTATCTTGATGACGTGGTGATTTTCAGCAATCATTGGCATTCGCATTTAAAACGTCTCCAGGCTGTACTTGATAGCCTGAAACGAGCTGGATTAACTGCTAACCCTAAGAAATGTAAACTAGGTATGTCTGAGACTCATTATCTAGGTTACTCCATGGGCAAGGGTTTACTTCGTGCACAATTAAGGAAAATACAGGAGATGCTCGCTTACCCACATCCTAAAACACAAAAACAGGTGCGTGCTTTTCTTGGACTAGCTGCTTACTACAGAAGATTCATCCCTGACTTCGCAAATAGGGCTGCTCCTCTCTCAGAGCTTACTAAAGGAAGACAAAAACGCCCTATTATATGGACAGAACCTTGCGAACGTTCCTTTTCAGATTTAAAAAAAGCTTTGTCTTCTTATCCAGTGCTACGAAATCCCGATTTCTCTAAAGATTTTATACTACAAACGGACGCTAGTGCATTCGGAGTAGGCGCGGTCCTATCCCAGGTATTTGATGGGGAAGAACACCCTATCGCATACTTGAGTAGGAAATTACTCCCCAGAGAACAATTATTCAACTATTGAGAAAGAATGTTTGGCGATTAAATGGGCTGTAGAAGCGCTACGCTATTACTTATGGGGATGAAAGTTCACATTAGTAACTGATCATGCTCCACTTCAATGGTTATACCGTCAAAAAGATACAAACTCCCGTCTCATGAGGTGGTTCTTGGGATTACAACCTTACAGTTTTGAAGTCAGGCATCGACCTGGCTCTGAGCATATTAATGCTGATGTCCTGTCACGTCTGTTTGAACCTGGTCTGGAAGGTCACTTGATTCACGAAAACGTGAATAAAGCTGAGGGAGGGGGTGTGAGCTGCGAAGCTGATCGCATCCCCAGAAGTTACAGACGCCCCTGGGAAAACCCCTAAGAAACAGACAGATTACCTTCACATTCTTCCTTTTACTTCTAGCCGGCTCTGTCGCGTAATATGCCTCTCACGCGGTATTCCGCCTTCTTAAAAAGCCTGCACGGGCTTCTCTCAGTTTGTTAAACTGATTCTCTCTCTCTCTATATATATATATATGTCAATGTGTGTATGTGTGCATGTATGTATGTGTGTGTGTGTGTGTGTGTGTGTATGTATGATCCACATCACTTCTGCACGGCTAGAGCGAACCCACCCCCTTCTGGATAGAGTGGGAGGTGATGGTGCGGTCTTTTATGCATGTTATCATCCAGTTCACACGTGGAACGACCACCAAAGGGCAAACTGGAGATGCCTGCCGGCATTCTTTATGTTTGAGCACCACTGTGCCCCGGTTGCTTTTGAAATTAAATAAAGTTGGCCGGTTACGAGCATCAATCAACTGGATGATAACATACATACAAGACTGTAAGACAAGTACATTAGTGAGTTTTCATTGTTTGTTAATTTATTTTTACTTTGAAAATTGTGTTTTTTTTAAATTATATTTTTATCAAACAAACTCATGGGCAACACTTGATATTTCAGCTAGTAGGAAATAAAAAAACAAAACAAAAAAAAGGGTGCTAGCTGCAATGACATAAACAAGGCCCAATAGACTGAATGTGACAGCTCTGTTCTATTTAAGAGTTTGGAGTAGGCCAGATTCCCTATGCCTCCTATAACATTTTACACTCTTGGTTTTCCATTTATATAGCGAACATGGTCCTTTTTGCACCCATTTTCACTGTTCCTTCATTCTTATGGCTAAAATCTTTAATCATCTATCCATTTTCTGAACTCACTGGGAAGGGTTGCAGGGAAGCTGTAGCCTATCCCAGCAAGCTTAAGGCACAGGGCAGGAACATTCTCTGGATAGAATGCATTTAGTAATACTTAATATCTCTTCGAATTTCTGTTTCCCTCATAATCTTTTTCAGTTTTTTTTCTTTTATATTCAGGGAAAGATACTGTATACAGTATTTAGAAAATCAGTGGCTGCAGTGTTTTCTAGTTTTCTTCTACCTAAAAGCCCATAATTTACTTTCTTTTCTTGGTATTACTTGTTAAATGCTACTCCAGATGCCAGTCTTGTCAGAAGTGTTTATGATAATTAGCATAGGTAACTCAGCAACCTAGGAATTCACTGTTGTTAGGAAATCTATGTGTTTTGGGAGTGGAATTCTCTATGGCATGTTAGAGGACAGGGACTCTGAAGTGAATGATATTAACATTATTAGCTTTACTTGGAAAGGCAAGGCTAGAAGGTGTAGGGAGACAGAGAGACAAGGAATGAAAGAGAGGGAGAGAGCACAATCATAATACTGTACACCCAAACTGCTATTCTGAGATATTACTATTTGCATAAATAGTTGCTGAGCTTGGCATTGCACAAATTTTAAAGCAGGAAGGCAAAATGTAACATTTTTAAAACAAATTAACAGATGATATTTATGTACTTTAAAATAAAAGAAAGTAGAAAATTGATAATAAATTTGTTAGTGACAATTTCAGCTCTCTGAAGTTGTATATGGTATTTGTGGAGGAGAAACTGCATGAAACTAAACTGTGTAATATTTACACATACATTTTCTCAGGTTTATAATAGCTTGAGATTTAACTGTGTATTAAACCCTGCTTTAGAGGTTTAAGGCATCAAACTATACTCATATTTTCACATCTTATCAAGAATCACAATCTGTCAGTCCCAAAGAGGTTTCGCCGTTTTTTTTTTAACCAGTGCTGCACAGCGAATCAGGATCTGACAATTTTTTTTTTTGATAATAACTTACTGCCCTTTCTTAAATCTCACAACAAGAAAGGCATTTTCTTCTCTGAACATGCTCCTCTTATTTTGGTACTTAAATCACAATGTTCATTGATACCCACAACTGACAACTCAATCCATTAGTACCAGATAATGAAGATTTTATAAAATTAATTTCAGCATATTTAGCCATTTTGGAGGAGACCAATGTAGCATGTACTATTTCCAGAGATATCTATGTGCTAATACTTTGGGAAACACCTAACGTGTACCTGAATGGGCAAATCGTTTTGGATATCCATATTACTAACCGAGAATGGTAAACCGGATGGACGCA
This sequence comes from Erpetoichthys calabaricus, assembly GCF_900747795.2. NCBI lineage: Eukaryota > Metazoa > Chordata > Cladistia > Polypteriformes > Polypteridae > Erpetoichthys > Erpetoichthys calabaricus. The sequence goes on along the minus strand of NC_041404.2, from coordinate 125,590,561 downwards.
GGGACATCCGGCCATGGGCCGTAGCCGCAAAAGACGTACTGTGCAAGCGCCCCCACAAAACCCCCCTTCCAAGCAACGGAAACCGGATGCAAAGCAACGTAAAATAAGAAATGAGGCGCCCATAGCACACAGAAAAAAGGAGTCAGACGCGAAACGGAACACACACAAAGAAGAGAATTGAGACCCACGACACACAAATGAGGCAACGCCCCCTAGCACAAAAAAAAAAAAAAAAGTCAGACGCGAGCGCCACACAAACCCATTGGACACAAAATGGGACAGACTACGGACATAGCACACGAAACATACACAAAAAGCAGGATTCGGACCCACGACCACACTAACATAAATAAGAAATGAGACACAAAGCACCATTACTAAACGAACCGTCCGTATTAAATATACGTCATCTGAACACATTCAAATTATGCAGCATAGGTCGATCTCATTACACTTATGCACTATTAACCTCTAACTGACGAAGTACCTGAAAGTAAAAACTTTATGAACTGCATTACATCCTACAATACTTCATTTGCTTTTGCATCTAATGGCATCCACTCACTTACTCAACACCATTGATAAACTTCTACAAACGTGGATGATTAATAATATTCCCTTTGGAGGAAAGGTACTTTTATTAGGAGGAGATTTGACACAGTGCTTAGCTATTGTTTCACATGCCATGCGCTCGGCTATTCTTCAGTTCACCTTAAAATACGCAGACAATTGGCATTGCTTTCAAAAGAGTTACGGAGATATTTGGAACAACAATCTCATTACACCAAATACCCCTTTTAACACAACGAACAATATTCTGTCCAAAAAATATTAATGTTGATCACATTAATAACCAGGTCATTTCATTACTTCCTGGAGTGGCACAGCTCGGACCCACGACCACACTAACATAAATAAGAAATGAGACACAAAGCCCCATTACTGAACCAACCGTCCGTATTAAATATACATCATCTGAACACATTCAAATTATGCAGCATAGGTCGATCTCATTACACTGATGCACTATTAACCGTTCAACCACAGAAAAGGCTCCATATTAACAGTGAGTACGATCCTCCTTATTACTTATCCATATTTCTAACGCTGAAGAACAAACAAGTCATGAATTCACGCTCACGGGTACAAAACGATACGGCTCGAGTGACGGGACCAAACACACGAACCCGCATGGAAAAAAAAAAATACATGTCGGACGACTAAACGACATACAAAAACGGGCAAGGCTCAATACAAACAATTAACGCCGTAAACTGCAACGGGCTTCTCACACAGCACAGGCAAATCGATTACAGCTCCAGAATAGCACGTCCCAAATCCTGCACATACAACGACGCACCTCTCAAACGGCACAGACAAAACATACACGTCAAGGACATAAACGACAGACACCTGCTAAACGATTGCGCCAGTTAGCTCACAACGCGTTCAATAATGAGTCCACTATTCATTAAAATTCATTGGGATTAATGAATGTCATTTGCAATCATTGTCATTCACTTAACTTCCCTAAAGAAACAACTGGCAATACAAGTAATGAATTTACACGTTATTGTCAAAAGGGTCAAATTTGACTGCCTCCTTTACATTCATATCCTGCGTATCTACAGAAGCTTCTAACTAACGCAGTACCTGAAAGTAAAAACTTTATAAACTGCATTAGATCCTACAATAGTTCATTTGCTTTTGCATCTAATGGCATCCAGTCACTTACTCAACACCATTCATAAACTTCTACAAATGTTGATGAATAATGATATTCCCTTTGGAAGAAAGGTACTTTCATTAGGAGGAGATTTTACACAGTGCTTAGCTATTGTTCCACATGCCATGCACTCGGCTATTCTTCAATCCACCTTAAAATACGCAGACAATTGGCATTGCTTTCAAAAGAGTTATGGAGATATTTGGAACAACAATCTCATTACACCAAATACCCCTTTTAACACAACGAACTATATTATGTCCAAAAAATATTAATGTTGATCACATTAATAACCAGGTCATTTCATTACTTCCTGGAGTGGCACAGCTCTTTCTAAGCTCTGACAAAGTTGACTCTGATGACGACAATGACCATCTTAATTTCCCCTTAGAATATTTGAACACTATTAACCAAGCCGGATTACCACAACACAATCTTAGCCTTAAAAATGGAACAATAATCATGCTATTAAGAAACCTTAACACTAAACAGGGTTTATGCAATGGTACACGTTTAGTCGTCAACACCATGCCACACAATGTTATTAAAGCAAAACTTCTTACAGAATCACATGCTAACAATGCTGTTCTAATTCCTACAATTACCTTACAACTTCTGACATGGAATTACCTTTTACACTTAAACGGCGACAGTTCCCCATTAGACCTGCCTTGACCATGACCATCAACAAATCACAAGGACAAACCATAGACAAAGTTGGCATCTACCTTTCTGAGCCCGTTTTTGGACATAGACAACTTTATTTGCTTCCTATATGCGTCATCTACACCTTCACACTATGCTATATCTCATTCACACATCACGCTCTTTGTAAATTCACAACACCAGGGGTTGGCGAGCGAAGCGAGCAGGGGGCGGAGCCCCCTAGTTTTACTGATAAGAATACATTACAAATTATAATTGAGACTTCTAAAATTTAAAACATACTGTACAAATTCACCCAATGTTGCGCTTTAAAAAATTATGCCAGTTCAAACAGAATTACATTTTTTGACCAAAAGGGAAACAGGTATATTAATTCTTAAGTTATGCCAGCGTTTCTCAACCTTTAAATATTTGCCACAGAGTTTTCATAACAGTTTTAATCGCGCCCCCCTACGTTTTTTTTGAAAGGAGCCCACTAATACCAATTTGTTCTTTTTTAATTAATGATATATCATAGATGCATATTTTATTAAACCTACTTAACTTTTATCGACATTTATCTAACTCTATATTTATTTTTGTAGTATCAGAATGCAGTTTAAGTTAATTTGTTTTGGTTTCAATAGATGTATTTTTCATATTTTCGATTCTTGTTTTCTTTTTTTCACATCTTCGCGCCCCCCTTTTTGTTACTTCGCGCCCCACCCCATAGTTTGAGAACCATTGAGTTATGCCATTCTCATTACTTACACAGAGAAAAGCCAATGAGATATTAGCTTAACAAAAGCATAATAATTTAACTGCAGAGATTAACCCTGCAGTTACAACAAAAGCTAGTGAACATAAAGACATAACTAACATATATAGAAATATCCTATGTCTTTAATCAAAGTAAGGCTCATGCCACCGACTTTAACAATAGATTTGACCTGTGGCATCTTGACACATTATATAAAGAGGCCGGACAAGCCACTGAGGCTCTCCAAAATCCAAGATGCTAAGCTATAGGTCTAGATAGCTATCCAGAAGAACTTTTTGAAAAAATATCTGTTAAATTCATTCTGCTCATGATGTGTTTAATTAAGTTAACATACAAACAATACCTTGTCTTACTCTATAAAGCTACACACACACACACACGAGGGGAGAGAGCCACAAAAACACAACAAAGAATACAGTATATCTAAAGGACAAACTCCATTTTTAATTATAAAACACAAAATGAAGAAAAAATGAAGACAAATAAACTAAAAGAGGTGGTGCTCTACTCCAGTTAATTAAATTATATTTCAAACAATAAAGAAAAAAATGTATGAACAACAACAAGTTTACTGCTCAAAGAGACTCCCAAGAATCAAAACCATTATTGTGTTCAGTTTATTACGAATTCTCCTTGATCCTTTTAACCAGTGAAGAAGCTTCATTTATGTTAACAACTCAGGCAGTTATGTGGACAAGTTGCAGTACCACAATTCAACTGGCAGGAAAATGAAGACAGGCTGTAATATAACCAATATGGGACATAAAAACAGGCCACATGCAGTTTAAGAAGATGCAGGGCACAGAAGATTAGTTTGAAGACTGCAAGACTCCAAATTCAGATCAATCAACAACATACTACAATAATCCCTCGCTATATCACGCTTCGACTTTTACGGCGTCAGTCTATTGCGGATTTTATATGTAAGCATATCTAAATATATAACGCGGGTTTCTGCGGACAATGGGTCTTTTTACTTCTGATACATGCTTCCTCAGTTGGTTTGCCCAGTTGATTTCATACAAGGGATGCTATTGGCGGATGGCTGAGAAGCTACCCAATCAGAGCACGCAGTTAAGTTCCTGTGTGCTGATTAGCTCAGCGACAGAGCACTGAATTCGATTCTGCTGCATTAACCAGGAAGTCTCGTCTCGCTCATTCAGCATCAACGTGTTTTGCTGTGTAAAGAGTTAACTATGTGCTCTTTTGTGTTTATCTTTGTGCATAGTCAAGCGCCAACGAAAGATGCTAACGATTGCCGAAAAGGTAAAAGTTTTGGATATGTTGAAGGAAGGGAACAGCTACACCTCTGTAGGACGCCATTACGGCATCAATGAGTCCACGATTCTTTTTATTTAAAAAGGAGGAAAAAAATATAAGATCTATGGCCGCAGAGTCCTTTAACCAGGGCGCAAAACGAGTTGTAAGTGGACGTAATAAGGCGGTAGTCCAGATGGAATCTGCTTTCGGGATTTGGATTGAAGACTGCCGGAAGAAGAACAATGGCGGTGCTACACAGTCGCCTGAACAGGCTCCTTTAGAAGAGCTTTAACGCTGTCCTTTGTTGTGCAGTAAAATTAAACTCATTGTTATCGGACAAGTCGTCGTGTCATTGTTGGTGAGTAACCATAATTAATTTTCTACGTACAGTACTTAGTACATGTACGTACGTTTAGTGTCACTGTACACACATTTTACTGTATACAATTTTTCTTGCATTGTACGTATTTATTGCTGGTGGCCTGTCTATCGTAATGGCTGTAACATAACATGTAACATGTGATATCGGAGACGCTTGATATCTTATCTATAATATTTAGGTTTTACTGTATATAAACAGTGTGTTTACATACATAATTTCAACGAATCTTACCTAATATCTAAGAGAATCCAAAGGGTTTATGATGTATAACTGTGCGGGAAATGTTTATAAGAGTGTGGGAGAGTTTATAAGGGCTTAAAATATATAAAAATAACCATATAAACATATTGTTTTTGCTTCACGGATTTTCAATTTCGCGGTTTGGTTCTGGAACGTAACCCCTGCGATAGGTGACGGATGACTGTATACATACACTAGGGGGATCCCACCTGCTCGCTTCGCTTGCCAAACCCCCCGGGCTGAGCTATGCGCCAGCCACTTTGCGTCTCTGCTGCTTATGATGTGATATTTTAAACTTAACTGCTCGCATTTTATGTTATTTTACTCAACTGGTGGAACTAGCGACAGTAGCATGTCTTATTTTACATAAAAGCATAATAGATCATATTTTCTCCATGAGAAACCGTTCAAAGCTTTTTTTCGTAATTTGGTGCAAATCCATTAATGTTGTTCTAAAATAAATAAGCTGTGCTTCTGTCAGAAGCTTGGATATCTTGGAATACTGATGTCATAAGGAACAAAAGTGTTTTTTGAAATAGTATCGAGTGAACTCTTGTTAGTTCTCTGACACATAAACTGAAATATGCATAATACAATTAATAAAAAAATCACTATTCACTATTTTACAACAGGAATAACTTTAGTACATCATTAACCTCCTTGGCATTAACCCCAAGTATGACTTGGAATCACAATTCTATGAAATTACAATTAAGTCCAAGTCTGGCTTGGGGTGATGTGTAAAGATCCCCTTTACAGTGTTAAGCCCAAATAACTCCCAGGACACTATTCTGCTGCCATCTAGTGGATATAACAACATTATGCTGCAAAAAAAAATATAAATATTTCTACAAGTTTTGCTACTAAATGGTAACTCATTAATATGATGAGGAAGAGCCTATCAAAGCACCATATGCAATACGAAGCTAAACCTAGAGAGCTAGACGACGTGACCAATCAGCACTTAATTTTTTTTATTCTTATTGATTATAATTAGAAACAGATAATATTCCGTACAGTAAAGTAAAATTTAACAAATCAAAGCAAAATTCAACCACCACCCAAGAAAAGAGAGAGGAGCCAGCAACTGATGCTACTCTAAAAAAGGAGCAAGAAAAGAAGGGTATCCTTTATCCCCCCGAAATGGAAGCTTATTCTAAAATGTTATTGATTAGATCTTGCCATATTTTAAAATACAGTGCATCCAGAAAGTATTCACAGCGCATCACTTTTTCCACATTTTGTTATGTTACAGCCTTATTCCAAAATGGATTAAATTCATTTTTTTCCTCAGAATTCTGCACACAACACCCCATAATGACAACATGAAAAAAGTTTACTTGAGGTTTTTGTAAATTTATTAAAAATAAAAAAAGTGAGAAATCACATGTACATAAAAATAAATATTCACAGCCTTTGCTCAATACTTAGTCGATGCACCTTTGGCAGCAATTACAGTCTCAAGTCTTGTTGAATATGATGCCACAAGCTTGGCACACCTATCCTTGGCCAGTTTCGCCCATTCCTCTTTGCAGCACCTCACAAGCTCCATCAGTTTGGATGGGAAGTGTCAGTGCACAGCCATTTTAAGATCTCTCCAGAGATGTTCAATTGGATTCAAGTCTGGGCTCTGACTGGGTCACTCAAGGACATTCACAGAGTTGTCCTGAAGCCACTCCTTTGATATCTTGGCTGTGTGCTTAGGGTCATTGTCCTGCTGAAAGATGAACCGTCGCCCCAGTCTGAGGTCAAGAGTGCTCTGGAGCAGGTTTTCATCCAGGATGTCTCTGTACATTGCTGCAGTCATCTTTCCCTTTATCCTGACTAGTCTCCCAGTTCCTGCCGCTGAAAAACATCTCCACAGCATGATGCTGCCACCACCATGCTTCACTGTAGAGATGGTGCCAGGTTTCCTCCAAACGTGACGCCTGGCATTCACACCAAAGAGTTCAATCTTTGTCTCATCAGACCAGAGAATTTTCTTTCTCATGGTCTGAGAGTCCTTCAAGTGCCTTTTGGCAAACTCCAGGTGGGCTGCCATGTGCCTTTTGCTAAGGAGTGGCTTCCGTCTGGCCACTCTACCATACAGGCCTGATTGGTGGATTGCTGCAGAGATGGTTGTCCTTCTGGAAGGTTCTCCTCTCTCCACAGAGGACCTCTGGAACTCTGACAGAGTGACCATCGGGTTCTTGGTCACCTCCCTGACTAAGGCCCTTCTCCCCCGATCGCTCAGTTTAGATGGCCGGCCAGCTCTAGGAAGAGTCCTGGTGGTTTCGAACTTCTTCCACTTACGGATGATGGAGGCCACTGTGCTCATTGGGACCTTCAAAGCAGCAGACATTTTCTGTAACCTTCCCCAGATATGTGCCTCGAGACAATCCTGTCTCGGAGGTCTACAGACAATTCCTTTGACTTCATGCTTGGTTTGTGCTCTGACATAAACTGTCAACTGTGGGACCTTATATAGACAGGTGTGTGCCTTTCCAAATCATGTCCAGTCAACTGAATTAACCACAGGTGGACTCCAATTAAGCTGCAGAAACATCTCAAGGATGATCAGGGGAAACAGGATGCACCTGAGCTCAATTTCAAGCTTCACGGCAAAGGCTGTGAATACTTATGTACATGTGCTTTCTCAATTTTTTTTATTTTTAATAAATTTGCAAAAACCTCAAGTAAACTTTTTTCACGTTGTCATTATGGGGTGTTGTGTGTAGAATTCTGAGGAAAAAAATGAATTTAATCCATTTTGGAATAAGGCTGTAACATAACAAAATGTGGAAAAAGTGATGCGCTGTGAATACTTTCCGGATGCACTGTAGGTTTTGAGCAGAATTCTAAGTGAGAATTTGAAATAGAACTTCGGTTGTGCACTGACTTAAGAATGGTGAGGTGGGATTCTTCCAGTTGACCAAGATAACCATATGTGGTAATAGTTTAGTAAAGGAAATAACAGTTTGTTTGCTCTTCTCCAAAGTGGAGAAGCACCTAAATTTTTATTGCCAATAGTCAAAGACAACTGTGCAAAATTACCTGCAGAAAAAGCTTAAGCAAATCTTTAAAGGCAGCTACAAATTATAATGCACCACATGGCTGCTCAGTGTGAACTCCGATGTAATGAAAAAGCATTTCTATTTCATAAATTTCCAAAAGGTGGCACTGTGGTGCAGGAGACCGTGGTACAATTCCTGGGTGCTCCCTATGTTGAATTTGTATGTTCACCCTGTGTCCAAGTGCGTTTTCTCTCACAGTCCAAAGACACACAGTTTAGGTGGATTGGCAATGTTTAACTGGCCCATGATGTATGTGTTTGTTGGTGAGGAAAGGTGAAATGTTTTTACTTTGTTTAATTATATTTATGTTATAAATCTTGTCATAATCTACACAATGCTTTGAAGTTTTAAAAATTATATAATTACATGCTTCTTCTTCTGACTGAACACATGTACTAATACATCTTGGACTTGATAAAGAAAAAAGAGAAATAAAACTAAAAAAAAAAAAAAGCTACCAAAATATATAAATTAACAGATAAAAAGAGAAATACAGCAGAAGGTTCTAAATACAAATTAATTGTTCGTTTTTTCCTTCTCATGGCTCCAATGAAAATCCAGATTTTCATTTTTACATCATCAGATACTAGCAGAACACAAAATATCAGGATATGCTTAAGGAATGTAAACTTTCCTGACCCATACTCTTTGAATTGGAAATTTGCCAAAACAAAATAAAAGAATACATTATCCTTAGGCATTCAACCATAGAGTTGGCACAATAATAGTCATCTTGTTAAAATCTGCCAAAACTTTACATATTCAGTACAGCATGTATACCTATTAAGTGCTTCCCCATCTCTGCCACCCAAATATAGCAAAACAAGGTGAAATACAGTGGGGGCTGGGGGGAGGGGGAATAATTATTTGATCCCCTGCTGAATTAGTAAGTTTGCTCATTTACAAAGAAATGAACAGTCTCTAATTTGTATGGTAGTTTCATTTTAATGGAGGGTGACAGAATATCAACCAAAAATCCAGAAAAAACACATTACATAAAAGTTATAAATTGATTTTCATGTCATTGAGTAAAATAAGTATTTGATCCCTTACAAAACAGCCAGAATTCTGGCTCCCGCAGACTGGCTGTGTGCCCATGTGGCACACAGATTACAATCAATCAATCAATTAATTAATTAATTACAGATACTCCTTATTTCAACTTGTTATGTGCATAAAGCACACCTGTCCACAGAATCAATTTCTTCGATTCCAACCTCTCCACCACCATGGGAAAGACCAAAGAGCTGTCGAAGGACGTCAGGGACAAGACTGCAGACCTGCACAAGGCTGGAATGGGCTAGAAGACCATCAGCAAGAAGCTTGGTGAGAAGGTGACAACTGTTGGTGTGATTATTAGGAAATGGAAGAAATATAAAATGATCAATCGCCCTCTGCCTTGAGCTTGGTCCCCTGTGGTGGCATTTAGCATCAATGACATTTAGATCAAGTTATGTTTACGTAATTTATTATCACCAATAACAGACCCAATTTTAAGCACTAACCATATTCCATTAAAATCATGAACTTTAACCATTTACTTGCAATACTTTCACTAGCCTTAATACAATACTTTAAAAAAGCACTATAGATGTTAACAAAACAAATGCAATTACTATATATTTATTTTAATGATTTATATAAAACAAAAAAGATCAGTTATCAATAATCAATCCAGGACCCAAAGCCAGTCTACATAATAATAAGATATTAAAACAACAACATGAATCAAGGCTCTGAATATGCAGAACTCTATCATGCTTGTGAAAATCTATCATTTAAATAGCGCCTGAAATAAAACATGAATTTGCCCCCAAAATAAAACCACTCTGAAATGAAAAAAAATTCTTGTAACAATATAGTTATAGTAACAATATAATGTATTGTTAATGAACCTAACAGCACATTTAAAATTTTTATTTTATTAACAGCTAAACAAAGGCCCAACCATACCAGGACCACCAGTCTGGAATTAAACTTGTTACAAAGTCTTTGTCTGACATATCTACCCACAGACAGAGTTATGATTTGTGGTTAAAGTCAAGTTGATTGCATGAGTAATAACAGCAAACTCTGTGTTATGACTTTTCCACAATGAGTAACCAAACCATTCATAATATTTTCCTTATGATACGCTCTTTTGCATTTTGAGGAGAGGGGAGACTTTAAACCTATGTCATCAATATCTGTCCGCACATCATGAACTGCATTACTCTGGGTTAACACGCCTCATTAAAGATTTTAGCAGAAGTCACAGTTTTATGTTAAAATATTAGCGGGAATTACAAGGCAGTAGCTGAGGAAACTCGACAGTACAAGCAGTCATCTTGACAGTTCCATTCAGTTGTCACCTTAGGTGTGAACACTAAATGAACCTCACACATGTTGATTACCCTCTACATTGGATGGCTTTTTTATTTACATATTTGTTTATAAAATTATACCCAGCAAAAGCACAAAACCAGTAAAGGAATGTTGCACAATTGAACATATGGGGTGTGATTGTGAAGAATCATGGAGCTGAATGAAATGACACTAAGAGGTGAATTCTTTCTAGATTCATAATGAGTGGAGCAATGATGTCTCACTCTGTAGTTCTGTCATGCAGATTTTCTTACTGATTGGACAAGGAATACTAAAGAATCCAATATATGTTCCAAAACAGTAGGAAATATAGTAAGAAAATATAAGATGGGATAATAGAAGCAAAAGCATAAATAAGAAAGCTTGAAGCACACCATAAAAACAATATAATCTCAAAATTTTAAACTCATTTTTTTATGCTAGTAGACCACTTTTTGAATTTGCTTTTTTAAACAGCACAGAGCTAGTGGAAGCAAACAAATATCTACAAAAGGTTTGTGTAATATATATAATGTATACTGAAATATCATACATGAATGAAATTCTGAGCTTTTTTAGGACAAAGCAAAGGTTTCTTTCAAAACAGAATGTGTGACACAGAAAATGCTGCTGAAATGAATGAAATAAAAATGAAAAGCAATTTTGTATTTTTTTTTTGCTACAAGGTCTAGGACATATACTGTATCTTGGCTTCAAACCAGGCACCTACAAGAACCACCCACTGAACGTCACTTATCCAGAACGCAACCAACCTAAATTTGTGATGAATATGTAGGCGATACTGGATAGCATTACTGTAAAAAAAAAAAAAATCCTTTGTACTGGAACAGCTTGAGAATATTTAGATCAATTGGCACTGCTCACCTTTGTCCTTCCCCCAGGAACTCCTGACTCATTAGCAAGCAAGTAAAAACCACCCACTTCATTGTTAAGAACTGCATTCAAAAAGTAAAACTGAATTTACAGTTTATTTCCTCATTATGAGTATTAAATAAAACTTATGGTGTAAAAGTGTTTTAAGATTTTAGATATTCTGAATCAAGAAATCCAAGTTTACCTGTCTCAGTTGTGTTATCAATAAACTGTATTTCACTGTACATTTCAAAAAGGCTGAATTTGATTAATGGATTTATGAATATGGATGGATTAATGGGACTGGGCACATTTCAAAGCTCAATGGCATACATAAACTAGATCAAACATACAGTAATAGTAAAAAGGAAGAAATCAGACACCAGAATCTAATTAATCATAATAGTGAAGAGGAACCACTATAGAATTACTACGGCACTTGGGTAATAAAGAGACTATCATGACAAATTGGGAGATCATGGGATAACTATGCTTTTAAAAAAATCAACAGTGAAACATTTACAAAACATAATTGATCAAGAAGCATTCAGACTACATAGGCAGCACTCAGAGAAAATAAAAAGTACTCTATAAAAAACATTATTTTAGTATTAGGTGTTTATTTACCAGTCAAAAAACAACACATCAATTTTGCAATTTAAGCAGGGACAATACTAGTCAAAAATACTGAAAGTACTTTTGTGAGGCAAGGACTCAACTACTAAAAAGACATATGACAAGTGTATTTAGTAACTCCAAGTTGTGCTGTGTAGTCATGGGTACTTCTAAGTTCTACTTTACATAAAGATTAAATGACTGGCTTGGAAAACATGCATGAACAAGTGTGACATGGATAGATATTAGTGTTATCTTTATTAGTGTTATCTTTATTTTTAATTGTATAAGTAATAAATGTTCATGGATTATATCTTAAAATTAACAATATTATCCAATGACCAAGGCACCGAGCCATTCCAGTTTGATCAAAAGTGCTTCTATGTGCATTATAATCAAGTAAGTATTTCTCCTGTTGATGTTAAGACTTGGCTTTAGCTCTCTGCAACCTAGATTACTATCTTAAGTTGGTCATGTTAAAATTAAACAGTAGTGGGCAAAGCAGTTGTCTAAAAGTCTGCATATTTTAACAATATTGGTAACTAGACAATGCTGTTAAAAATGTTGATTTTTGACTAAGCATTACTACAGACAGCATTAGTAACAGAGTGAATACCTAGCAAGCAGAAGGTAGAGAGAGATGTACTGTATATAAGGGGACTGCTTCCGAAAAAGCATTGCCCTGTTTTTTTTTTTCTCTAAAGAGAAAAAAGTCAGTTACAGTAAAGTTCACCACAACCACATCAATGGGCATTACTGAAAGCGTGATGGAGCAGACAGATGTCAGCGGAATAAACCAATAATAGACCATCATTTTTAAATTTCTAAATGATGAAAATTTAATTTTTAATGGTCTATGTCACACACTTAAATATTTTGCGTGCTTACCATTTAATGATTTGCTAACTTAATATTAACAATTTGCAATTATCACTAATGTATCTAACCTCTACCATTATTGATAAATGTTTTATAAATACCACAAACTGCTAAAAGTATGAAACTTTTAAATTAAGTAAAATGCATTAAAACTGCAGTCACCAAGGATATAAATAATTTACCTACAGAATTATCCCCTTTTTTTTTTTGTTCTTTATTTCGTCTTATACAATTTCTTGTATTAGGAATTTGTTAGTTTTTGTATACACCTTGGGGTCATAGCGCAAGGTCAGCCATTGTACAGTGCCCCTGGAGCAATTACAGGTTAAGGGTCTTGCTCAAGGGCTCAGCAGAGTAGGATCTCTTATGGCAATGACGGGGATTCGAACCGGCAACCTTCTGGATACCAGCACAGATCCTTAGGCCTCAGAGCCACTAGCCAGAAATGAAAAAAATATCAAAGGCTACATCTCAGTATGGCAGATTAAGAGATTTCCCTTATTTTTACTTGGCAAATAGTAACTCTAAGGGAAATACATAAAGTAGTCGAGAATCATTGATCCATCCTTTAAAAGAATCTGCCTGAAAAGTGTATCCAATAAAAAAATAAATTAAAAAAAAAAGGATTTGTATTGCCAGGGTCAACAGCCCCTCCCTGAATGTGCAAATTCATGCCAGGGTAAGTTAGAGTACCGCAAATAGATTCCTCTTGCAAAAGTCAAACGAATACAGGAAGGAAATGCAAACCTTGCGTAAAAGACAGCTGGGAGCTGAACCTTGGTCTAAGGGCAGCGAGGTAACAACTCAGCTTGCTGACCTCATGCTGCTCTAGGTCTGACAATATATGAAGAAAGAATGTTGACAGCATAAGGATAATATGATTAAAAATACCTTGTCAGTTTTGAAATGTATGTTTTATGACAACAAAATTCACTTACAAGGCCATATGAACATCTGCAACTCACAAAAACGTAAAGTACATATTCTATAAGTACTACAAATAAAATCTAGCCATATGTTAAGCAAGTTTAGAAAATGGTTGACTTGCTAGATGATTACAATCGATCAATCTCCATTTTGATTGCTTTAGTTTGTTTTGTTTTCAGTTAAAAAAAGTTTACTAATTAGGCACAAATTAAAGCCTTAATAAAATTCTTTTAAAAATCCTTTCCTTCTTAATTTGTGGCTCCAAATTACCTAACAGTATGTGCATTTATTTTCTAAAAAAAAAATTTTTGTTAAAAATTTGTACTTGGAAATGAACTAGCTCTCATTAACTACTTTATTAAAATTTTGGTCTTTAAAATAATTCAATTCAATATCAATAAAACTGATAATGTACAGGTTTAAAAATATGCATAACTGTTTCACCACCTAAACATGATGGTTTAATTCTCTCAATTTCATGATGGCTCACCTCTTCAGCTGTTTACTTTCTGCCTGTTGCTCCACAAGCCATATCTTCTTCTCACTATATGGTCTCTACAATTTTACAATTCCTTCATCTCTCTTCATCAGTGTAAATATAAAAAACTCACTACCTCATAATGTTTTAGTTCTCTTTGCTTTATATACCCCATTTATCATCCATGGTTCAATCCCATATATTGTACCTCATAATGTCTCACAGGTGTGATTTGTTTTTCTTCAAACTCAGAGAGGCTCTTTCAGGAGTAAGAATGGGGAATGCCCTCTGGAACTTTTCACATGTATACCTCACAATTTCTAGCAAGGCAACTCTCATCCAAATGTTAATGTGCCTCATAAATACAAACATTTTCTACATCTGAAAGAACTTTATTGCTGGTATTTAAGTATAAACCTAGGTACCAGAAACTTATTTGTTGTCTCAGAAAGCTAAAACAATTCAACCACCACTCATACCTTTTAGGAAACACATTTCCTACCAAAATATTTACTAAGTGGACCTCCTAGCTATTTGTCTTTAGCTATCAGTTATTGATTTGTCATTTTTGAATTCACCTTCAGGCATTGTTGTTCATTTTATTTATTTTTTTCTTAATTATTTCTACTGCTCTTTTAATGTTAGTACAAAACAACTGCTTACAGGTCAATTCATAATGTACCTTTCTGAATTTACAAGTCCACCCTGCACATCATGAAAAGTATGTCACATTGTTCTAAAGTGAAGTAGGCATCACAAGTCTGAAAAACATTTTGTGGCATGTGCCATTTAGTAAATGGCAGTTATATAATTAAATATCTTGTTGCATTGATTTCACGAAGGGAAGATCACACCTCTTGTAAAAATATACAGACATAGCAGTTGATTGTGATTTCTAGTTTATTTCTAATCCAAAAGTTCTAGGATCTTAAGATCTCTTCATCACTTAAAAAGCCATTTTAATTTCTACTCTTTCAGTAATGCATTCTCCCCCCCCAACCCACAAACCCCTGTTAAAAACTGAAGACCACTTTATGAAAATACTTCTTTTCATTACTTTAAAAACATACAATATACTTTGAGATGCTCCTTGACCTCATACTAACATTAAAATTTTTCTTTGGTATTATTTAAGCAATCCACATAAACAATATTGTTTTATTTCTATTTTGACTAGGGGGCTTCGCTCGCCAACCCCTGGCGTTGGGACATGAGAAAGAGTCAGATGTATGAATTAGATATAGAATAGTGTGCAGCTTTGGATGATGCCCATAGAAATAACAAATAGAGTGTTTGTCATATATTAATGTTTTATTGGAATATTTCTTTGTATACAACATTAGTAGTAAAGATGGTGTCTTGTCCTTGAATGAGTCTTCCTTGGCATGGATTATTTATAATTTTAACTTTAACGTCAGATGAACGGCGAACACGTGAGAAGGCAACATAAAGTTGTCCATGTCCAAAAACGGGTTCAGAGAGGTAGATGCCAACCTTGTCCATGGTTTGTCCTTGTGATTTGTTGATGGTCATGGCAAATGCAGGTTTAATGGGGAACTGTCGGCGTTTCAATGTAAAAGGTAATTCTAGCTCAGAACTTGTAAGGTCAATTCTAGGAATGAGAACAGTATTGTTAGCATGTGATCCTGTAAGAACTGTCGCTTGAATAACATTGCGTGTCATGGTGTTGACGACTAACCGTGTGCCATTACATAAACCCTGTTTTGTGTTAAGGTTTCTTAATAGCATGATTATTGTTCCGTTTTTAAGGGCAAGGTCGTGTTGTGGTAATCCAGCAGGGTTAATAGTGTTCAAATATTCTAAGGGGAAATTTATATGTTCATTTTCGTCATCAGAGTCAACTTTGTCTGAGCTTAGAAAGATCTGTGTCTCTCCAGGAAGTAATGAAATGACTTGGTTATTAATGTGATTAACATGAATATTTTTTGGACATAATATAGTGCGTTGTGTTAACAGGGGTATTTGGTCTAATGTGATTGCTGTTCCAAATATCTCTTTTACTAAGTCGTCTGAGATAAAGGATTGTGGAATGGAAATAATATCTGGGTGAAGTCCATCTGTATTTGTGAGTGTACCATTTCCCAGTTGTATTAGCCAACTGTTATATTCTGGATCTGGACATCGCATGTTTTGTACCAACTGTATTGTTTTAAAGCAATGCCAATTGTCTGCGTATTTTAAGGTGGACTGAACAATAGCTGAGCGCATGGCATGTGGAACAATAGCTAAGCATTGTCTAAAATCTCCTCCTAATAAAAGAACTTTTCCTCCAAAGGGAATATTATTATTCATCAACGTTTGTAGAAGTTTATCAATGGTGTTGAGTAAGTGACTGGATGCCATTGTACATTCATGAATAATTATCAGTTTTGCAAGACGGATGTCTCGGGCATTGCTATTGTGAATGTTCATAGTGGATACTGATGTCTCTGTGATTGGGACCGGTATTTTGAATATTGAGTGACATGTACGACCATTTATTAACAGATTTGCTGCCACTCCGGAGGATCGCAGTCACTGTTAATATGTTTCCTTTTCTGCAGTTGAACGGTTAATAGTGCTTTATTGTAAGGAGATCCACCTATGCTGACACCTATGCTGTCTAGTGTGAAGGTGTTGACGTTCACTTTAGAATATGTGGCTTTGGGTGTCACTTCTTATGGATGTGTGTGTGTGTGTGTGTGGGGGGGGGGGGGGTGAGGATTGTTGTTGCGCGAGCGTCTTCTTTCTTTTTGTGTTCCTGTGTCTTGTTTGAATCCCCCTCTTTGTGTGTGTCCCGTCCGTTGCTTGTAGGGTCTGTGGGGTGGGCTTCGCTCGCCAACCCCTGGTGTTGGGAATGACAAAGAGCATGATGTATGAATGAGATATAGAATAGTGTGACGGTGTAGATGATGCAAATAGAAATCAAACAATAAAGTGTGTGGCACAGTGTAAAGGTTTATTTGAAAATTTCTTTGTACACGCCGTTTAAGTGTAAAAGGTAATTCCAGCTCAGAACTTGTAAGGTCATTTAAGATGGTTATTGTTGTGATCAGAGTCAAGTTTGTCAGAGCTTAGAAAGAGTTGTGTCTCTCCAGGAAGTAATGGAATGACTTGGGTATTTATGTTTTCCACATTAATATTTTTTGGACATAATATAGTGCGTTGTGTTAAAAGGGGCATTTGGTCTAATGAGATTGCTGTTCCAAATGTCTCTGTAACTAAGTTGTCGCAGATAAAGGCTTGAGGAATTGTAATAATATGTGGCTGAAGTCCATCTGTATTGGTGAGTGTACCATCTCTCAGTTGTAATAAGCAATTGTTATGATCTGGTTCTGGACATCGTATCTTTTTTACCAACTGTATCTTTTGAAAGTAATGCCAATTGTCTGCGTATTTTAAGGTGCACTGAACAATAGCTGAGTGCATGGCATCTGGAAGAATAGCTAATCACTGTCTAAAATCTCCTCCTCATAAAAGTACCTTTCCTCCAAATCTAATATTATTATTCATAAACGTTTGTAGAAGTTTATGAATGGTGTTGAGTAAGTGACTTCATGTCATTGAACATTCATCAATAAACAACATTTTTTCAAGACGGATGTCACGTGCAGTGCCACCGTTAATGTTCATAGTGGATACCGATTTGTAGGATCTAATGCAGTTGATAAAGATTTAACTTTCAGGTACATCGTCAGTTATAAGCTTCTGTAGATATTCAGTATATGAATGTAAAGAAGGCAGTCTAATTTGACCCTTTTGACAACAACGTGTAAATGTATAACTTGTATTGCCAGTTGTTTCTTCAGGGAAGTGAAGTGAATGACAATGATTGCAAATGACATTCATTAATCCGAATGAATTTTCCTGGTGTATGTTTTCCTTGTGCTGTTTGAGAGGTGCGTTGTTGCATGTGTAGTATTTGGGACGTGTTGTTTTGGAGCTGTAATCGATTTGCCTGTGCTGTGTGAGAAGCCCGTTGTAGCCTTCGCTGCCATTAACGTATGTCTGAGACGGGACGTTTTGAATCCGTGACTGTTGCGATGCAGCACTTTGATTGATAGCTTGCGTCATGTGGATCTAGGATGTAGATTTGTGCATATTTGCGTTGTTGATTTGTTTCAGGGTGCACTGTTCCAATGCAATGCAGTATTTGTGCACATATGCGAAAGCAGTCTGGTCCATTGCCTTTTGGTGGCCTGATATTTACTCCGGTATATGCAAAAGCAAATGAACTATTGTAGGATCTAATGCAGTTCATAAAGTTTTTACTTTTAGGTACATCGTTAGTTAGAAGCTTTAGTTGAGCTTTGCGTTTTTGGAGTCGAGACATTTTTTCTTATGGATGTGTGGGGGGGGGATCGTTGTTGCGCGAGCGTTTTGTTTCTTTTTGTGTTCCTGTGTCTTGTTTGAATCCCCCTCTTTGTGTGTGTCCCGTCCCTTGCTTGTAGGGTCTGTGGGGTGGTTTTGTGTTCTTTTTTTTGGTCTTCCATGGGCTTGTTGAATCCCCCTCTTGGTGTGTGTCCCGTCCCGTCCCGTGCCTGTAGGGTGGGGGGTGGGGGTGGGGGGGGGTATGGTAGTGCCTTGCTATTGTGCGCTCGTCTGTTCTTTTTTTTTTGGTGTGTTTAGTTTCGTGTGCAATGTGTTTCGTGCTTTCCCCTCGTTTGAGTACTCTTTTATGTGCCTTTTCCTTATTTTGGTGCTTGTTGAGCCTCATTTTTGTGACTCCTTTCTGTATGTGCTCACTCCTGTTTTCTGTGCTCTTGTCGGACCCTTTTTGCGCCTGCGTCTCTCGCGGCCCCTCATCCGCCTCTCTCCCCCTCTTTGTGTGTCCCGTCCCTTGCTTGTAGGGTCTGTGGGGTGGTTTTGTGTTCTTTTTTTTGGTCTTCCATGGGCTTGTTGAATCCCCCTCTTGGTGTGTGTCCCGTCCCGTCCCGTGCCTGTAGGGTGGCGGGGGTATGGTCGTGCCTTGCTATCGTGCGCTCGTCTGTTCTTTTTTTTTGGTGTGTTTAGTTTCGTGTGCAATGTGTTTCGTGCTTTCCCCTCGTTTGAGTGCTCTTTAATGTTTTTTTTCCTTATTTTGGTGCTTGTTGAGCCTCATTTTTGTGACTCCTTTCTGTATGTGCTCACTCCTGTTTTCTGTGCTCTTGTCGGACTCTTTTTGCGCCTGCGTCTCTCGCGGACCCTCATCCGCCTCTCTCGCCCTCTTTTGTCCGCCTTTCTCGAGTCCTCAGCCGACTCTCGCGGACTGTTTGTTGCGCCGGCGCAGTACGTCTTTTTGCAGCTACGGCCCATGGCCGGATGTGCCTGCGTCCATCATCCGGTTTAGCATTCTCGGTTAGTAATATGGATCTTCTTTCCTCCTTCACCCTGCAACTTGCTTGGAAATTCTCTTCTCTTGACTTCTTGCACTTTCGTAAAATGCTTTCTTCTTTTAGCTTTGCTTATTCACAGTTCAACTTGCCACCTTCCACTTTTGTTTGCAGTTTTACAGCACATCTCTGAAGCAACTTATAACATCTCCAAAGCTGACTCTGGAATGAGTACTTGTGTAGCTAGAGTGCATCACTCCTTTACAAACTATATTTTTAATTTACCAGCTCTCCTTTCTGTGTTTAGGTGGACCAACCTATTTAGAATTCCTAGAAGAAAGGGCTTAAAGTTTCTTTCCATTTTAATTTTTTTAATGCAGTTGCTCTTAATTTTTCATAAATTGACTTGTGTTATGCTATGGAAACACAAGTAATGAACATTTTTCCTCAAAATGCTAGCATTTACTATACATTTTAAGGCACTATTTCTTTAATACTTTCAAATGCAGGTATTAGAGCACTTGTTGCGGTACTCTGACATTACTGTGTTTCAAAAAGAAACAACTTTTGAATTACATTCCACTTCTTTAGTAAAATTAATTAATTGAATGATGATCCCTCCATCTTTGACTGTTTTGATGATGTCTTCATGTTCATCACTAATTCCTCATTTGCTCAATGCAAAATGCCCTTATACAAGCAAAGCATGAAGAACATGATATTTGCAACCACATATTATCATCAGAATAAATCTTTATTTTAGAGGTTTCATGGAAATATTTAAAAAAACAAACTTCAGCATTCTGTGATATTAAATTCTAAAAGTAAAATATTTAATAGCAGTAGCAAGTCATGTAAATAAACCAGTGGCAAAGTTTGCACATACAGTAAGAAATTCCAGACACAGTTATTTTACATTTGCTGACATACGGAGTACTATTTTAAGTGTTCCTTTTTTCTCTAAATCACTACATTTTATTATAAAGTTATACTCTGCCACACTTCACTATGGAAGTAGAATATATATGTAATATTCTTTAAGTGGATAGTCGATGACTGTTGAAAAGAATATGGTTTTGGAAGGCACAATAATTTGTGTGATTCAAAACCCACAGATGACAAATGTAGGCAAAAGTCAGTTAATATCACTAGTCATGGGTATACTTAGGCATAAACTAATTATAGTTATACTGCCATTAGCAGATAAAGAAGGTGGGAGATGGTTACACAGTTTCAGAAGGATGTGTGGCAATCATTAATGATATTAAGTGATTGAAGGTATATGATTCAGTAAAAGGTATGCTGTACGCAGATTTATGTTGAATTAAATACAAATATGAAGCAAGGTTCATAATACACAAATAATACACATTAATATGTGAAACAAATGTTTGAAAGTAAAGCATGACTTCCACCTATCAATGACAAAAATACTATTTTAAATCCACTTTTACGAGGAATTCCAGAACAGTTATTGAGAAAAAAAGGAAAGAATAATATATAAGCCTTGTATCTGTGTTCTAAATGTACGGTTAGTTCATTCAGCTATAATTTCTAGCTAAGACATGATGGATATACTAACAATATTTTAATGTATTTAACTTGCCAAGACTGTATAAAATAGATTTAGCTTACAACAGACTGCATTATTTTGGCTTCTGATTCAAGACCAGGACTGCATTTTATAGTGAGAAATACGGCCTCAACCTAACCTACAGGGGATTTTTATCACAAAATATGACTGCAAAACTACCTGACCTATTTTGCTATTCAACTGTAAATTTAATCTTTTATGTTACCCCAAGTTTACTTCTATACTTTATTATAACCATAACCAATTGGTAAGAGCATCTTATACATTATATTTTATTATAGATTTTTTATTACAGATTCAAAATAAGTTATAAATAAAATGTAACCAACATATACAGAACATAATCTGAAATAGAATTATAGTCAGTTTAATGATAATATAAACCTGGCTCCTTCACTTCAACGCATCACAAAATGTTCATTAAACATCTATGTGTGAGTATTTTATCTTTAATTACATTATTTTAAGCATACATTCCAATTTCTATTTATCTAGTTATTTATACTAGATTATGCATACTGTATTCACACATTTCTTTTATCCGAGACTTAACTGAAACTAGCTAATTATTTTACCGATTTCTGTAAATCCTACATTAGAGGTTGAGGTAGACTTGGAGTAAGTTTTGTGTGTGAAACATTAATTTAATTTCCAAAAGATCTAGATCATATGAAGTTGTTTAAGGTTCTGATATTAGACATTAAACCTGACTCATGTATTCTGCAATTATGGTATCAACTGACAGATTGCCTTGTGCTTATTCCACATACTTTATTTTGTTTAGAAACTTTTTTATGTGAATCTTGTTCATATCCTCACAGTAACAGACATCCTCAGCAAAAGTTTGTTTTTTTTCCATCTCTAAATGATTCTGTGAGGCTACTCAACTGGCAAAGATCCTGCAGACGATGTTGATAATTACATCTTCCCAAAATCATGTGAGATTATTACTGGCTTACTTTTTATACTCTCATTCCTTTGCGAATAAATGCTCAGTTATGAATCTAACCTTAGGAACCTTAGGAAACCAAATAACACCAGTATTTCAAGATTAACATTCTAATTACTTTAAACATAGCTTGAAGAATAATAATTTAAATCACCTGACAGGTAAATGCAACTTATTTGTGAAACTGGATTTAAATAAAGTAGCTCTACTCAAAACAAAAGTAACTGAAGTTAAACTCAATTCACTGTTGTTTAAGGATACCATACATTCCTTTCAATGCTCAAAATTAAAGTGCAAATTGAGAACAGACCAAAAAAAAATTGGCCTGTTAATACATTTATTTACTTAGCAGACATGCTCAATGAAAGTGACTTACAAAAGAGGTGAACATAATCATTTTAACAACAGCCTGGAGACTGTTTTGAAACAAGTACTACAGGACAGGGTTACAAAATTGATAATCATAAGTAAAGAGTTTGAAACAGAAAAAAACAGCCAAAGAATAGTTCATCTCTCCTTGGTTATAAGAACCTATCAAAGCCATCATCAGTTACACACATATTCAGAGAATATGAGAGTCTTTACACAGCGAGGGAGTCTCCAGGTTGGATGGAAGTGTATAGCTCATTCCACCACCTAGGAGCAACATATGACAAGAGTAAGGATTGAGATTTGTTGCCACACACAGGTAGCATCACCAGATGCTGTTCACTAGGAGACCTGAGCAGGCAAGAAGCAGCACAGGACCTCACGAGTGCCTCTATATAGAGAATATATTCTGTTACAGGGAGTCAGTGTAGGGACCTAAAGAGGAGTGACCTGCGTTTGTCTCCCCTGTTAAATATAAGACATGATGTTGCATTTTGATTTATCTGCAGTGGCTTGTTAGCACATGCAGGTACAGTGGTCAAGGTGTGATAAGACCAATGCTTAAACCAGAAATTGTGCTGCATACTCCATTAGTTATGGTCTGTCCTTGCAGATGTTATACACAGTGAATCTGCATGAATGAGAGACCGCTGCAGTGTGGTCAGTTAAAGATAGATGGCCATAGATCACCATCCCAAGGTTGCATACTGACTCTTTGGGTGTTAGTGATTATAGGCAGAGTTGAAAAAAGATGGGGTGTTGACAGCCTGGGATAATAGTAATGTTCAGGTAGAGATATCAGGAAGACATGCAGAGACTCTATCATATATTGATTGGTCATCTAGAGTGAACGACAGGTACTACTGCGTATCACTGAAATAGCAGTAATATGAGAATCCATGATACTCAATGTTAGGGCCTAGTGAGGAGGTGCATAGAGAGGAGAAGAAAGAATACACCTCTGATCCATGGGGTCTACCACGTGCTTGCCTGTGGCACCCTTAACATCTCTCTTCTCCAGGGGCCTCATGTATAACGCCATGTGTAGAATTCCCACTAAAACATGGCATACGGACAAAAGTGGAAATGTGTGTATGCACAAAAAAAGTTCAAATAAACTGCACATGGCTGAGAGGAATCATGCAGATGCTGTTGGCTTTACTGAGGCAGCGTGTGCTATAAATGTTCTCTGGAGCAGGAAGCTGTATCCCGATAATGCTCTATGCTTTCGACACAATCCACTGTAGAGCTTTCCGATTAGCTGCTGTAGAGATGTGATTACTCACTCAGATACAGTGTGTTAAAAAACTCTGAGTGGTGCACTGACCGTAACAATGCCAAAGCAGCTACGGTATTTGGAATATCTTGGCCATTCTGTGCACCATTATATTGTTACAGGTTGATTACAATCAGGTGCCTTAAATTTATAAAGGATATGCGGTTAATTTCAGTGTATTTGATAAAGCCGGCATCATGCATGAAAATGCTAAATGCTAAACTTGAGAAATTTAAAAATATTAATTGTCTGATGGAATTTCACTTCATATTTGATGTATTAACTTTTATGAATGTCTTAATTAATAAATGGATAACAAAATTTACAGATAGAATTAGTCTTCAAATTAAGTAGCACTAGATCAGAAAGTGTTATCCCTTTTACTTAGTATCATAGTACATTTAAATTAATGAATAGAACATGAAACTTTACTTTTTACTTCTGTCCATAAAATTCATGTCAAAATATTTTATTATTAAAATTGATTTGCATTAGATGTACAACCAATACAGGACAGAATAATAAATCTTTTCAAGCAGCACTTATGTGTTAAGTCTGTTTTTATTAAATTAACTATTAGGGAACATATGGGAAACGATATTTACTGTTCTTCTTATGTTATATGCTTGTTCCTGTGTTTTACTGATCTTTACACAAAACATAATCTGACTTTTGCCCTGTCACATCACAGAAACAGTTTTACCTCATATTGTGTTTTACATCATGTTGTAATTCTGGAGATTAAGAAAATTACACAATCAGTAAGCTTTGAAATTTAGGAGAACCACTGATAAAATATTTTTCCACATGGGCACATTCTTATTTGACTTCATACCTGGCAAACTGCTTTCAATATATGTAAAATTCTGATGACAATACTCCTTTCTGTCTGCAGTTAGATGTCTTTCAGGGTTTTGGTGCTGGTCAGACTCTTTTGTCACTTTATATGTTACTATTAGAATTTAACTCAGAAACAAAATATTAATATTTATTAATGAAATAATATACTCAACTGTATTTGTAGGTTAACTTGTATATTACTTATTTTCGGTTAAATTTTTTATTCTCCATTGAGGTGAAACAGTAGCTATGTAAAAAAGTAGGTTCTTCTATCATGTAACATTTCTTCAAATAGTCAGGCAATACTGATGCTTCTTAATTCAAATAGGTTGAAACACAGTTGGGCTGAATCCACCTGTACGTGTGATGTTATCTCTAGCACTGATTTAACTCTTGTTATCACATTCACACAATTCCCACAACCTGCTTTCTTCAGTTTACAGTCTATCATAAGGATCCAAAATAGAACACATAAGTTAAATTACAGATTTGCTCCAAGTTAAGCTTGGAACTTACTGTATTTTAAATCTAGCCATTTGACATATAAAGTGAAACTTTTTCACTTTTCTAACTTACTAATGCCTATATAACACTGCATCCATAGTGATCTCATAACACACATCAGCTAAAATTTCAAAAAACAAATAAAAATATTGTAGGGGGCACACACATCTCTGTAAAGTTCTTTCTACCAGTAATAAAGAGGGCCCAGAGCTGAGGACAAGCTGACTTGTTAGACCTACTACTGGTCTTACTGGTTAATAGTCAGAACTTACCATACTGATTAATCATTAACAAGCCTTTCCTATTCTAAATAATCTCTCAGAATTCTGCAGTAGCATTAGGTTTACTTGAAGTGGATTTCCAGCCATGTATCCCAGGTTTGTTGCATGCATTTTGTTCGTTTATATTTGAACTCTACTGTACTTTATGTATTATTGTGGACCATCTAGAATATTTACTTTTTGGAGAACACTACATGGTGTTTCTTATGCAGAAATTGCAGGTACTTAACATTTTGGGGAAAGCATTTGCATTTCAGCAATAACTTCCAGTGGGTAAAATATTTTACAATGCTAATTTTACACATGTCAGTTGTTGGGGACTATGGTAGCTTAATAAGGAATTGTATGTTTCTTAGTATAGCAGAAAAATGTTTTAATAAGAATACCATGAAACAATCCATTGCACCCACATTTAATAAACTAGAGCACCTTGTTATCTAAACTTGTGAACAAGATGAACTACACTGAAATTTTGCTCTCTGAAATACTTTACTTCAATGTAATGAAACTCAAAAGATATTTATTTTTTTCTTTAGAACTCTCTTGAACTGCTCAGAAACAACCCCTAGTTCAATTATTTAACACCGAGAAAAAAAAAAGAACTATGGACAAAAATTAAATATATGTAGCATCAGCACTTAATTGTTAAGGGCATTACTAATCCGGTATTACTGTAAGCAAAAAAGAAAAAACAGAAAAAAGATCAGAGTAAGACAGAAACAAAACCAGGGAGTCAATAATAAAACAAAGCCTCCAAAACCAAAGGGGTAAAATAAGCTAACACTAATGTGTTGTAAGGAATATCTACCAAAAATATTGAACTGCTGTGTGCTGTCATAGTTATACTGGAAGTACCAGTAATATCACAGATCAAAATCTTAAAATAAGGAATTTGATGATGTTAGATCAAAATGGCATCATTTTCATATTAAAAGTAAAGATAGAAGCCAAAATTAACACTATTAAAATCTAAACTAAGGTCAGAAAAAAAAACAAACTAGACAAAAAAATACATGTAAAACAGGATAAGAAAATGAACATTTCACAATTTATGACATTTTCTTACTAACATTCTGACATTTTCTTATAAAAAACAAGGACAATATACCCAATCTACTTGGTTTACACACTACTTCAGTACTCCAATTAAATCTGTGCTTGGCAGATGACAGTGCAGAATTTCAAGGATTTAATGTTTGTGGTTAACCCCACACTCATTGGTGGTATGATCAGGATGTCATTGATCTAAGATAAACTATTTTGTCATGATATTTTTTTTGTTGAAAACCTACATTTTTAGAACTAGCACTGTCTCAAATCAGGTAGGTTATATTATTCCACAGTACATTTTTTATTTACCAGAAGGGTGGTGTAAGTTACATATTACTGCAAATTTAATCTTCAATTTACAGAACTTTGCTGTATAGTACTCACTCAGGTCTAAAACATCATCTGTTTTAATTAGGTCTTCTTCCCTAGTTAATGGAAGCTGGGTTTCAGGCTCATTCTGGAGATGGAGTGACAGGGACCGGAGCATAAAGAACACCCGGATTGCCTGCCAAACAAATGAAGAATAAAAACATTATTTTGAAATGTACCAAAAACTTAGGTTGGTATCTTTGTTTTCTTTCACAGGATAGCTACAGATGCCAACGAGAAAGAGACAGAAAGAGAGAAAGACATAAATAACATATTGTTATTTGAAAATTGCTTATTATGAAAGTAACTGTAGGGAATAAAAATGAGTTTTAATGACTGATTATGCATTTAAACATCTGAAAAGAAATCAGTTGTGAAGGTTTATAAAGATGCCTACACGCTGGAGCAAAGAAAATGGGCCAAGCTAAAAACTGCAAGACATTTAGTTTATTGTAGTTTTATCAACAAATTAATTGTCAGAAATGACAGCAAAAATTAAACAGACATATAAAATAACTTTACCATATACTATACGCTGATGATATGGTACTTTATATATCAGTCCCAGAAACCTCCGTACCAACAGTCCTCAATGCACTAGCAGAATTTCAAAAGATATATGGACTCAAAATTAATTTGAATAGAAGTGTGATTTTTCCAGCGAACTCTCTCTAGCACACAATACTAGACTGTACACCATATGGATCAGTTTAAATAACTAGGGGTAAATATCACAAGTAAATATAAAACTCTTTAACAAAATTGCATGGAAAAAAATAAAAAAGATGTGAGTAGATAGTCCATCATCCATCTTACATTAGCAGGTAGAATCCACACTTTTACGATGAACATCTTTCCCAAGCTTCTACTTCAATTTCAAACCATCCCCATATATATTAACAATTTTTTTTTAAGAAATTACATTCAATCATAACCTCATTTATATGGAATTCTAAACATCCACACATGCACAGGGTGACTCTACAAAGACCTAAAGTAGAAGCTGGCATGGCACTATGTAACTTTCAGTTTTATTACTGGGTAGTACTAGGGTGTTGTACCATGTTAGCCATTATGAATGTAGAGAAAAGTCAAGCAAAATGACACATTTTATTGGCTAACTAAAAAGATTACAATATGCAAGCTTTCAAGGCAACTCAGGCCCCTTCTTCTTGATTACATCTTGCCTGAAGAAGGGGCCTGAGTTGCCTCAAAAGCTTGCATATTGTAATCTTTTTAGTTAGCCAATAAAAGGTGTCATTTTGCTCGACTTTTCTCTACATTACTGGGTAGCAAATATACAAGCCATAAACACTTGGACATCAACACAAATCAATGAATATACACAAGCCTCGTCTTCAATAGAATTAAAATCTTGCAGTACTTCTTTATGTGCCTCTGTAAATACAAATTATTGTCAATACACCATCATTCAATCAGAATATGAAACCAATGTAGGAAGCACTTTAAGACAGAGAAGCTTTTATATGTTGCACCTCTACACAACAACCACTCTTTTCCACCCTGTCAAACAATGGAAAATGTCTGGGATTTAAAACATTTAGAGATACGTACATCGATAATGTTTTTGCATCCTACAAGCGATTAAGCTTAAAATTGAACTTCTCATCAACACAATTTTTCCAATGATTTCAAGCTACAAACTTTGCTAAACTGAACCTGCCCAATTTTCTTCAACTTCTACCTATTTCTGTTCCAGAAGAAATACTGATCAGTCTTGAAGACTCCGACAGCATATCCACAACGTCGGAATCTAGCTCTGTCTCCCTGGGCCAGAAGTTTAGAGCGTGCACCAAATTAACATTGTCTTGGACAAAAATCTTTGAATGCCTATCAGGTAGCCTTGGTGTCACAATCACTCCTAACCCATTAACAGCTGTGTATGGTGTATTCCCAGATGGGTGTAAAGTGGAGAAGGACAAACAAATCGTAATGGCCTTTACCTCACTATAAGCACATAGACTTACCTTGCTCAACCGGAAGAATATCAGCCCACCACCTTTAAGTCTTTGGGTAACTGATGTCCTACACTACCAGAAACTGGAAAAAAATTAGAGGATCCTATTTTTTTTTTTTTTAAATATGGCAGGATCTAAACAATAACATTTTAGAATAATTTTCTATATCGGGGAAAAGGATACTCTCCCTTCCTTGATGCTTCAAAGATTTGCTTTGTTGTCTGGCTCGCCTCTCTTTCATTTGGGCGGGAGTTGAATTTTGGTTTTGTTATGTTTGATTTGATTGTATGGATTGTTATTTGCTTTTAATTAAAATTAATAAAAATACAAAAATAAATATTTAAAATAACTTTGCATGGGATAGCTTTGCCATTAGATTTCCTTAAACACAGAATCCTTGTAGGAAAGCCTGCAGACAGCCTTTACAGAAAGAAGAGTCAATATTGTTCTACTCAGTTTTAAGGGGTTTAAACAGTTGATTAATAGAATAAAAATGTTTTCTGGATAGTCTGTATTTATTATGAGGCAAATATTTTCTATAGGATTTTACTCTGGACTCTGACCATGCCAAAACCTGAGATTGTAGTACTTATTCTGAAGCTAGTTATTGGTAGTCTTTATAACATGGCCAAGAGCAAAGTTTTGTTTAAAATAATTTCTGATGATTTCTTCACTGAAAAAAACTTTTCAATTGTGGGAAGCAAGTATTCCTTACATATTCTCCTGTAGTCAGCAACATTGACCAACTTTTCACCAGCAGCAGAAAATGCTCTCGAAACCATGATAACTCTTCTATCCTGCTTAAATGTGGTTGAGATGCATTTACTATATCTCCAAAGATATCTCTCTCGAGCATATCTGTACATCTCTTCTCAACCGCTCCATATTAAAATTCTAATACTCAACCAAAAACTGTATTCTGTCCTTGGTGTTTTCCTCAGACAGCAGTGGCTTTTAGACACATCTTCTACACAGTTAAACAGCAAAGGACAACATTCTTGTAATTATCCTTCTAAGAAATGTCTTCTTGTTTGAGGTCTTGAATTCTTCTGATGTTTTTTTGCATTTATTCTGTCTTTCAGCACCTTACTTTTCAGAACAGTGAGCATCCCTGCACGAGGTGATGTTGTTCCTTCCAAATCCTTAACTCCAAGCAACTATCTGTTGTTTCAAAGTGTTAACCTATTCTCTTAAAAGCTAACAGAGAAATAGGGGTGTTCTCTGCCTTTAGGGGCTTATACTGACAGCAGCCCCTACATACAGTAAATGCTTTGTTTGTTTTTTTTTTTCCCCGAACAGTTTTCCTCAGATCTGCTCATTGGAACTCATGGCACTGTATGCTGTGGGTCTCTTCCTGCTCTACCACGAATAACTAAGTTAATGAGCTCATTAACAAGCCTTTCATGATATGTTTGCACAACCAGAACTGTCAGTGTGAACTGAACATTAAATACTTTAACCATTATCATGATTTTATATTTGTGTACAACAGGATTAAACAACTGAATTTTCCTATTTCTGGCTTTTTTCAAAACAATTTAAGTTTGAAACAGAGTGTGTCAGATAATTTTAAAACTCAAGGTATGCACTTTATATGTAGTGGATCTCTGATATTTTTTCAAGTTTATTATTTTTCATGTCTCTATTATTGTAGAAACATTTACAGTACAGAAATAAAAAATACAGCCAGTCAATACATTACACTTAGAAGGAGATAGGCAATTTACATAAACTGCAGCCAGATTCTTTATGGATTTTTACCCATTTTTAGACAAGCAGGTATTTACTCCATGCCCTTAACCTTTAATCTGCAGCACTAAACAAAGTCAATAATGAAGTGTTGCTCTGCTTTTGTAAAATGTTAAAATGGCTTACACTTCATTTTGAAAACAGAGATCTGGGTTTCAAATAATACTGTTCTTTCAAAAAGTTATTTTTTAGATAAATGCAGACATTTTTGCATTAAGAACAAAACAGTGAGAATACAAAAGCACTTCTATCTTGAAATGGTTCACACATACAAGTCAGTTGTTTACATTTTCTCACAATTAGGGCACAGGCAATCTAAGGGATGTACTCAGGGTTAGTCCCTGGAGACAAATTATCCCTATAGCCAAAGTTCTTAAGCACTAGATCACACACATAGTATACTTTGTTTTATATACTGTTTTGGGATACAATGTTATATTGGTAGAACAGTTTTCAATATGTATGTCTGTTTGGTTGTTAACAAAAAGTATAAAGGCCTTATAATCAAAAATGGATATTTCAAAATGTCCTCAAATGTTCAGAAGTAGCATCTCTCTGACCAGTGAATTTTGTCAGCTGGAATGTCAAAGGTCTCAATTATGACCTAAAGAGAAAAAAAGTACATTTTCTTCTAAATGTCAAGATGTTAAGTGAGTCTCTTGTGAAAATACTAAGTACGGACCAGTTTCGTTTAAAAACAGACTGGATTGGCCAAATCTTTCACTCTAGCTATACAAAGAAAACTAGAGCTGTGGAAATCTTAATAAACAAAACAATCTCATTTGCAGTATAAGAAATGGTTTCTGATCCTGAAGGGATATATATCATAGTAATGGGTTATTTATTTCAATCTAAAGTAATATTGATAAACATCTACACACCTAATGTGGATGATAGAGGTTTCATTCAAAATGTATTTGCCTCTATTCCTAATATGAACACTCAAAAAATTGTAATGGTGAGATATGTTAATTGTGTTTTAATTCCAAACATGGATAGGTCTTCATCTACAGTGATACCATCTAACACTGCAAAAATTATCACACAGTTTGTAATGGATCATAACTTATCAGACCCATGGAGATTTTTAAATCTAAACTCAAGAGAATATTTCTTCTTTCCACCAGTACATCACAGTTACTCAAGAACTGATTATTCTTTATTGATAATAATTTATTGCTCATTATCAAATCTCGCAAATACAATGCTATTGTTATCTCTGACCATGCCCCTCTAACCATGGAGCTCATCTCGTGCCAGCATCTTAACCCCCTGTCATTAGCTGATGAAAACTGTACAGAATTTATCTCTAAGTAAATTGATTTTCTTTTAGAGACCAATGCATCCTCACAGGTCTCTGCAAGAATACTATGGAAAACGAAATACTTTTTTAAGAAGGGAGATTACTTCATATCTTTCCCACAAAAATAAATTGGAAATCAAGAAGGTGTCAGAACTAATCAATAAAATTACCAAAACAGACCAAGAATATGCCATGTCTCCAAATGAGGCAAAAACAGGTTTTGCAATCAGAATTTAATCTCTTGACAACAAAAGAAACGGAACAGCTCATCATTAAATCGCGAGAACGATACTATGAACACGAAGTGAAGGCTAATAAGATCTTAGCTCAATAAATCCACCAGCAGAAAGTTCACAACACAATAACATAAATTACCAACACAGATGGAGATAAAATCATTGACCATAGAAATATAACTCATATGTTTAGTGAGTATTATAAGTCCTTATATTCTATCCAGTTTAAAGATGATAAGACACAATCTAAAGGTTTTTTTTGATGCATTACAAATACCTCAGCTAGACAGTCTTCGTGCAGACGAACTGGATAAACTTCTGACAGTTTCAGAATTACTAGACGCTATAAACTACTCCAGTGTGGGAAAGCAGCAGGCCTAGAAGAATACCAAGTGTAATTTTATGAAAAATTTTCAAATAAGTTAGCTCCACTACTATTAGCAACATTTACAGAAGCTAGGGACAACTAAATTCTACCTCAGACTTTTCACCAAGCATTAATTACCATCTTTCCGAAGAAAAATAAGGACTTTTTTCTATGTGCACCATACAGTCCAATTTCACTTCTAAATAATGATGTTAAGATAATCTACAAAGTTCTATCTAGAAGGACTGAAAAAGTGCTTCCCTCTGTAATATCACTAAACCAAACTGTATTTATTAAAGGCACTTAATTAGCTTCTAATCTTTGATGTTTGTTTAATGTAATATACTCAAATATAAAATCTAACACACCAGAGATCTTATCATCTTTGGACGCAGAAGAAGCATTTGACATGGTTGAATGAGACTACCTATATACCATATAGCACAAATATGGATTTGAAACTGATACTAGTCGAGAAGCCTGTTTATTTTAACAACATTATTTCAAACTACTTCAAACTAGAACGTGGCAGTTGACAAGGATGCTCCCTATCACCAGTGCTTTTTGCAATTACCATTGGCCATTCACTTTTAAAATGTATCAGAGATAAAGGAGATTACCAGCGAAGGACCTGAACAGAAAATACCACTATATGCTGATTATATGGTGCTGTATGTATCAGACCCACAAACATCCACACCAGCAGTCCTCAATGCACTAGCAGAATTTCAAAAGATATCTGGACTCAAAATCAATTTGAATAACCATGTGCTTTTTCCAGTGAACTCTCTAGCACACAATATTAGACTGGATACCTTTCCCATTTATTATAGCAGATCAGTTCAGATACCTAGGGGTAAAGATCATATCACTGTCTGCATGGAAATAATTAAACAAGATCTTAACAGATGGTCTACCCTCCATGTCACATTAGCAGGGAGAATCAATACTGTCAAGATGAATATCCTTCCTAAGCTTCTATTTCTATTTCAGAGCATTCCCATAGATAATAACAAATCATTCTTTAAGACATTAGATTCAATTATAATTTCATTTATTTGGAATTGTGTGTAAACACCCATACATCCAAACGGCGACTCTACAACAACCTAAAGCAGAAAGTGGCATGGCACTACCTAACTTTTAATTTGATTACTGGGTGGCAAATGTACAAGCCGTAAAGTCCTAGGCATTGACACAAATTGATGAATATACACAAGCCTGGTCTGCAATAGAAATAAAATCTTACAATAGTTGTTCCTGCTTTGTGCCCCAGTAAATACAAATTACAGTGATCCCCCGCTGTATCGCGGTACAGCTATCGCGCCCCCGCTATATCGTGGAAAAATTCAATAAGTACATCCTACCTGTAGTGCACTTTGCAGCCGATTAACAACAAAGCATGTGGTTTTCAGCAGTCACTATGGTAGACAAAGAGTTTCGAGTTACAGTACCCAGATGATTTCTTACAAGTCCCGTTATTGGCTGAAAGAGGAGACTCAACCAATCAGAGCGGGATTTTCATTCTCTTGGGCTCTGATTGGCTGCTGCTAATGTGGTGTAATCTCGCAAGAAAAGCGAGCGTGGGTCCCCGACGCATCTCAGTTCTCTGCGTATCGCGTGCCTTGCTTGTGGTCCGATTGTTGTGAGAAAACTTTTTCTGAACTTTTCGTTTTGTTTTAAGCCCTACGATGGCTCCCAAGCGTCCTGAATCTTCTAAGAAGGGAAGGAAAGCATTACGTGGACGTCGCTCGCCATTACGGCTTCAATGAATTGATGGTACGCTACATTATTATTATTATTACTATGTTACTCATATCCATAGCCAGACATCCACATATCATATGTGTTTACAAAGTGTGTTTAATATGTTTACATGTGTTTAAAGCATGTGGGAGGGGTATTTTAAGGCTTAAACTATAAAAAAAAAATGTTTATTTATATGGTCTTTCTATATCGTGGATTTTCACCTATCGCTGATGGGTCTGGAACGTAACTTTCGCAATTGGTGGGGGGTCACTGTATTGTCAATAAACTGATAATACAATTCTCCATTAATCACTTAGAATATGGGACCAATGCAGGAAACACTTTAAGACAGAGAAGCCCTTATCTGTTGCACCTTTACATGATAACCATCATTTCTACTCTCTTATACCTGCACAGTATTTAATGTTTGGAAAATGACCCGGATTAAAACACTTAGAATTTTTTATACAGATAATGCCTTTGCATCTTATGAATAATTATGCTTCAAATTTAACTTCCCATCAACATAAATTTTCTACTACTTTCGAATCAGAACTTCTGCTAAAAGGAACCTGCCCAATTTTCCTTATCTCCTACCTATTTCATATTGCAGAGGCAATACTGTTTAGCCTTGAAGACTCAGACAGCATCATCAACAATATATAAAAACACCTTAAAATATCTTCCTTTTAAAGATCCTAGGGTATTTTGGGGAAAGGATCTTTCATTATCATCTCTGAAAAGGAGTGGAAGGTAGCCATGCATATAATACATTCCAGCTTCACTGTAGCAAAGCATTCAATCATCCAACTTAGAATCTTTTACCAAGCACATTTATCTCGTTTAAAATTGTCCAAAATGTATTCAGGGTAAGACTCACCATGTGAATGTTGCAATTTAACTACAGCCTCACTGGGCCACATGTTTTGGCCGTGCACCAAACTAACATCATTTTGGACAAAAACCTTTGAATGCCTATTAGAGAGCCTGGTGTCATAATCACTCCGAGCCCATTAACAGGTGTGTTTGGTATGCTTCCGGATGGGCTTAAAGTAGAGGTAGACAAATTAATTGTAATTGCCTTTACCACACTACTACTACTACAGAGACTTACCTTGCTCAACTGGAAGAATCCCAGCCCCCCTGTTATAAGTCATTGGGTAACTGATGTTCTATACTATTTGAAATTGGAAAAAAATTTAATTCTTTCTTAGCGGATCTGTTCATAACTTTTTTAAAAATACGGCAAGAACTAATTATGGTAATCAAATTTTAGAATAAGCATTTATATAGGGGGGAAAAGGGCATACTCCATTCTTTGATTTTTTTTTTTTTTTTTTTAAAGATGTGCTAATGTTGTAGTTTCTCCTCTGTTTCTCTCAGGCAGGGGTTGAATTTTGGTTTGTTAAGTTTGACAAGATTGCATGAAATAAATAAAAAATATATATAAATGAACACATATGAATACTGATGTATAATACAAAAAACACAGACTTTATACTTATCCTTGCTCCTACTAAACTGACTGGATTAGTAAATCATTTTATGTTTACTTATTAACATCACCAGATAATAATCAACCTACTTGCTTACTGAGACGTTATACTTATCTCTTCTTTGCTCCTACTAAATCCTCTGGATTAGTAAATAATTTTATGTATACTTATACATAAATATAAAATATTTATATATAATAATTAACCTACTTGCTTAGACAGATTTTTTTTCTGTTTTGTTACAAAGACTAGGTTGTTAGGTGTCCTTGTTCTAACAGACTAGGAATTTATGGGATTCATACCATGTGGTTGATTCTGTTTACTTTTTCCTCTTCTGTTTCACTTTGGCATAATGCAAGCATTTGTATCTGACTGGCTTTCTATTATAAATTAATGAAAAACTACAACCTAAAATGCAACTATGACAACATTAGCCACAAACTTTGACAATCCAAATAGTTGATATACTGAT
This sequence comes from Erpetoichthys calabaricus, assembly GCF_900747795.2. Taxonomy (NCBI): domain Eukaryota; kingdom Metazoa; phylum Chordata; class Cladistia; order Polypteriformes; family Polypteridae; genus Erpetoichthys; species Erpetoichthys calabaricus. The sequence goes on along the minus strand of NC_041404.2, from coordinate 125,554,464 downwards.
TAACAGCACATTCACAAAGGGAATGAATATCTCGGAAGTTTAAATCACAATCTGGTTTGTTTAAATGTTGCTTTTAATGAATACTTACTAATTATTAATTCTTTTAATCTCAAGTAAAATTAAAACTTGAGGTTGTGCTGCTGTGCATTTGCATTTCTAGGTTATATGAAGACGGTTAATCACATCAAAATTAAAGCGGAGATGTGTTGCTCTGCAGACCACAAAACCATTTTTACAGTGGTCAAAATGGCATACGAAGTACTTAATTTAATAACGGTTTTAAAAAAAAAAACCTTGTTCTTAGAACAACAACATGGCATTATACATTTCAGAAATCTACAATTGGTTCTGGTCCTATTCTCTCCTTTCCTCTTCTTAGAATCAGCAGTTGCTCTCACATTATTTACCTCTATGTCTAATACTACTACCTCCTGTTTTTACTCTTTTATGTAATGTGAATTCCTTGCTGATATTGGATATAAAATACATATATTTGCAAGTAAGGATCACATATAAAGAATGAATTTGGGATGAAGGCCTACCCATTATTAATTTCATTTTAGGCATTAATCTTAAAGAAGATGGCTAAACATTTAAATGAAGAAGAAATCAACACTGGCAGATGCTTTTGTTTGCAGTTCTATTGGAATTGTACTTACATAATCAAATAAACCTGACTAAAATGAACAAATACAGTATTAAGTATAGCCACATGGCAAATGCAAATTTGAAATAAAATTTTTAAATCATCATTCAACAGAAACTAGTTATAATAACACATTAGTTTTTTTAATATGTCAGCTGTTGTACAATTTCTACACACAAATCTGCCAAATAAGACACTATAATAACCTTTAAATCAATTAAATAAGGCAACAGCATTTACCCGTCTTGTCCTTTCCACATCTCCACATGGAAGCCGTTTAACAAAATCAATGCCGGTCAGTGGTGTGCCAGTGGGAGGAAGGAGAATGGAAGCATCCATCATCAAGTACTCTACATTTAAAGGCTTACTCTAAAAAAAAGCAGAACAAAATTCTTGTTCATGGTGTGCATTTTATATATATTTATTGTGTATGTACAATGCATATTAAGCAAATATTGCATTAACCACTATAAAAAAATCAAAGAAAAATAAATATTCTAATAATATCATCAAAACAATATCTTCCTTTTCAGCATGCATTTATGAAGTTGATTCCATTCACAATCATTAAACAAACACTGTGGAAACAGAGACACTGGCTTTGGGATTTAGAAGATAACTGGCTAACAACAGGGCAGCTAAAGTAGTTTCATTAGCAGTTAAACTTAGACACTTCTGTGAAAGACACTCATGGTAGGAGCAGGACAACACTTTCACCTCCTGAATATTTATGTCTTGTTTGTTTGTGTGTGTGAGTAATACGCAGTAGGTGTAGTGTATATAGAGAATTCATGCTTACAAGGAAACACGTTTTTGATGGATGCAAGATAGGTTCATAAGGAAGTTTTAATCAGGTCCCAAAATATTATTTGCTTATACAGAAATAAAAGCACTACTTACTAAAATGTTTGACTAGTAATTTTATAATATTAACTTGAAATATATAGTTATACATTTTTTATGAACATCAGAATTCTTTTGCAATTTAGAAGCACGGTGTGATACACAAGAACAAGAAAAAAATACAAATGTATAATACATAATTTATATAATTTTTTAAAATGATTAAGTGGCTTACTGTCATACTCCTATATTCATCTTCAAACATGTCTAGAAAAATTTCTTCTCCCTAAAAATCCAAAGACACAAAAAACAGACATACCATGAAGGGAAAAAAAGTTTCATGTTAAAAATACTACCTCAAACTAGGCAGAAATAAAAAGCCAGAAATGCATAATCATTCTATAGAAATGAAAACAAGAAAACTATTTAAAATGATATTAAATCCAAAAAAATTAAAAATAATAAGCAATTAAAAAGTAAACAATTGTATCTATTAAAAAAAGACAATTTCAAGTCTTTAGTCAGCTCCTAAACATCGGACTATTAAAAGCATGGGAAAAATGAGGGAAATCAAACCCTTAACTGAAGTAAATTTATTCTGAGAAAAATAATTTCTTGTCAAAAAAAGATTTTTTTTTAGCAAAACCACACATGTCTTGATTATTGACACCCATGCATTTAATATTTTATAAAACCTATTTTTGCTGATCAAACAGCAATGAGTCTTTCCTATAACATCTTACAAGGTTGGAGCGTACAGAGCTGGGAATCTGAGACCATTCCTCTTTACATAATCTCTCCAGATCATCTAGGGTCCTAGGTTATCAATGGGGTTTAGATCCAAGAACTGAGACGTCCATGGCAGAAGTAGGATTTTGTGCTCCTTTATTTTGTGTTGTTCTGGACATATGTTTTGGGTCATTGTCTTGCTGGAACATCCAACAATTACCCAGTTTTAGTTTCTTAGCAGAGATGGTCAGATGGGTTCCATGATGCCGTATATGCTAACAAGGTTCCCAAGGCCTTTGGAAGACAAACAGCCCCAAAATATCACAGAATATGCATCATATTTAGCGAGAAATTATCAGGTTCTTTTTGGTATAGCCATCTAGCCGCTCTTCTTTTAATGCAAAACCCACCTTGAGTGTTTGTAGCCAAAAAGCTCAATTTTTGTTTCGTCTGACCATAGAATATGATTCCAATCAAACTTCCAGTAGAGTCTGCCAAATTCCCGGCTCCTATGTTTGTGGTCAACTGACAGGAAAGGCTTTTTTCTGGCATATGTTGGGATGGAGGTGGATGTCTGATGGCAGTTTTGGAGATGTAGGGAGCCCACGTTCCTACTTTCCCAGTATTTCTCCAACAGTGATCCTTGGGATCCTTCTCCAACCTCAGATCCTCAACTGAGTGTCTCCTTAGAATTCCAAGAGCAAAACTTAAAAGAAGTGGTGAGGCGGCCTTCTACTGTTATGCACCTAAAATCTGGAATAGCCTGCCAGTAGGAATTCGCCAGGCTAATACAGTGGAGCACTTTAAAAAACTGCTGAAAACACATTACTTTAACATGGCCTTCTCATAACTTCACTGTCATTTAAATCCTGATACTCTGTATATCCAATTCATTATAATAACTATTCATGGTGGCCCTAAAATCTGTACTAACCCCTACTCTCTCTTCTGTTTCCTTTTCCGGTGTCCTTTTGGTGGTGGTTTGCACCACCACCATCTACCCAAAGCACCATGATGTTCCAACAATGATGGATGGATTAAAAGCCAGAAGTCTGTATGACCATCACCATCAAGTGACTCCGTGAGAACCCTAACTACTAAGAGGACTATTTCATTTATGTTAGGTAGAATGCCCAGAGGGGACTGGGCAGTCTCGTGGCCTGGAACCCCTACAGATTTTATTTTTTTTCTCCAGCTTTCTGGAGTTTTTTTTTTTTGTTTTTTCTGTCTTCCCTGGCCATCGGACCTTACTGCTTTTCTATGTTAACTAATGTTGTCTTATTTTAATTTCTTATTTTGTCTTTTATTTTTTTAATTTATTTTTTCATTATGTAAAGCACTTTGAGCTACTTTTTGTATGAAAATGTGCTATATAAATAAATGTTATTGTTGTTGGGGATTTTTTTAACATCTCCACCATCCTGCTTACTGTGCGTGGAGGCAAATTAAACTTGCATCCTCTTCCAGGCAAGCTGTTAACAGTTCTAAGTTTTCAATTACATCCCTAACTACAGATATGAACATTTTCAGGCAAGTAGCAGTTTTTATAAATAGCCATTCCCTGACCTACACAATTTTTCCTAACTTGAATTGAGTGTTCTCTTAAGTTTTTACACACTCTGATCAACATAAAAATGTAAGATATAAATGGAAAATGTGCTAAAGCTACTCTTTGTTCATAAAAATTTCTTGGGGTGCTAATAATTGTGACACTTTTTTTTAATAATTATTTCTTCGTGTGGTATTATTTCTTCTATGAATAAATTTACTTCAATTAAGGGTTAGATTACTCTATTGTTTTCATCACGATTAAGGTTATTTATGTAAAGATTAATTTTTTCATACCCTTTTTTAATCATATTTACCAGAGATGTCAATAATTGTGGAAGGGGCTATATAAGCAAAAAATATGTATAATTTTTTGCTATTACAGGGCCTCTTTACTTAGAGGAGAAGCGCAATTCTGGTTCTACAAAGTAAAACATAAAGTAGGATACCTAGTGTTTAGCATTAATCATGTCAAAAAATTCACTGGCAGTTGCTGGGAGGCAGTTATCAGCATTTTTACTATCTGTGACAGTATATAGTTAAAAAAAAAAAACTCAGCTCATAAGATAAGGGGAGCAGAGACAACCAGAAGTGATAAGCCATAGTAATGGCGTAAAAGCAAACACTACCAATGGTAACAGTAGGAAACACATATGAATGATCAGTGATAATACTGCAGGATCTAACAGAGACAGGCAAGTTTACTTAACTTGTTAATTCTGTTATTCTCAGCTTACAACTTGGATTAATATTACATTAGCTACACAATAGATACAGAACATAAATGCATGTGATTATGGTTCCATTATTTAGTTCCTTCTATAAATGCTTGCTTCTTTCATTAAGTCATTGCTAGTACTGAAAAATCTTAAATTGGAAGAATGGGCATCATGATGTGGGACCTAACTATTAGCTTAATTTTGAATTTACATGAGCTGTACAGCATATCCAAATATTCCTTAAGATGGTGAATTATTGCTAATGAAGACAGACCTGTAGCATGCCATGGTTCACAAATGTTCAGAAAGAAAGACTGTGTCTCTGCACTCGATTTGTTTATTTTTAGGATACTGCATAAGTGACCCAAAGTTTCAGGCAACTACCTAAGGTGATTGTGCATGGCTCAACCTTGAAGCTTCCAGCACATTTTTATGCATTCGGAGTTATGTGTCAAAATAGTGGTTTTGGATAATAATGCACATCCATTTGGTCTTGGTTTCTGGTGTATGATGATGAATAAATGTATTCATATGCGTTTTTGATATAATGTTTAGTAGAAATTTTGGGCTTTCTTTGCAACTAATTATAAACTTTACAGCAAGGGTCAACAAATGCATTTGAATGGAGACCAAATTATCACACAGCAGATACTCTTTGTGTCAGAACCTGCCCAACACACATATGCACGCACACACACACACACACGCACACACACGCACACACACACACACACATCTCACACTTCCTCATTAACTTCTGGATACTCCCATTCAATCACATTACACATGTTAAGTCAGTTCATACCTGTTAAATCTATACTTACACAACATATGGAATCATCAAGCATTTGCTACACTGAATTAATTCTGTTGTTAATATAATTTCAAATTAATAATAATACTAATAATAATTCATTACATTTATATAGTGCTTTTCTCAGTACTCAAAGCGCTATCCACACAGGGAGGAACCGGGAAGCGAACCCACAATCTTCCACAGTCTCCTTACTGCAAAGCAGCAGCACTACCACTGCGATTAGCATTTAAATGGTTTTCACGAAAATCCTCAGTGGTTGTACCCAATCACATTACTTCCTGGGTAATAGTAAAAGTTATGTTCAAAATTAACTTTATAAACTAGCTACTGAAAAAATTATGACTGGACAGAAAAGTAGGTATTTATTGTGCCGAGTTTATTAAGTGCTTAGGAGACCTCTCAGATCTGCAATGAGACAGCCATTATCATAAAAAAGTACAAGGTGAGGTAACACTCTTTTCAGAAACATGGCTATTTCAGTGACTATTAGTCATTTATATTAAATTAGATATTTAAATTAATCCAAATACTTTAAAACTGTTTTTGTACCAACACATTTTTCAAATCAGATTTAACAGACAGTCACATTACTAGACATTTGTTTGTACCAATACACTGAAGAACCATTAGCAGGATAATAACACTTACTGAAGAGTAATATTTAATTGATATGTCATATTAATTCAAATTTCAAATGTCATAAACTCCTGGGGCCTCATGTATAAACGATTCATACGCACAGAAATCTTACGTACGAACGTTTCCACGCTCAAATCGCGATGTATAAAACCTAAACTTGGCATAAAGCCATGCACATTTCCACGGTATCTCATACCCTGGCATACGCAATTTCTCCACTCGGTTTTGCAGACTGGCGGCACCCAGCGTCAAAGCAGTGCTACTGTTCCTGTGTGGTTACCCTTTCTTTCTTAGACCCACATTCCTGACTCGGCTTTATAAATACACTGAAATTAACTGCATATTGTTTATTAGTATAATGCATCTGATTGTAATTAACCTGTAGAAATATAATGGTCCAGGGAATAGCCATAGTATTCCAAATACCATAACTGCTTTAGCGTTGTAACTCTCACATCTTCTTCTTTCAGCTGCTCCCGTTAAGGGTTGCCACAGCTGATCATCTTTTTCCATATTACTCTCACTGCACCACACGGAGTATTTATATCACTGTATCTGAGTGGGGAATTACAGCAGCTGCTGATCGGAAAGAGAATTATCGGTATACAGTTTCAAGCACATGCTGCCTCAGCCACGGCAAAACGGACATCACGTTTCAGAAACAGTTTCATCCCAAGAACTATAAATGCTCTCAATCAAGTGCTCCTTGTAGAACTGTCTGTACTTATAAGTACAATTACCCCACTGTAAACTTGCACTACAGTTATAATATTGCACAACCTGCGCCACTATATAAAGCGTGTATGATGACGATATCATTTTTAAGATGAAATGGAGGAAAATATGTTGCTTATAGTATACAGATAAAACTTTAACTTCATTTAAATAATCTGTATTGTTAATAATTAAACATGTGAAGACACGGTGCCGCAGCACTAGCTAGTTCACGGATAGCTCCTGCCTTGCGCTGTATTATTACTGGTGCTGACGTGACACTGGAAGGATAGAAGGAGAGAATAATTAAACACGTACTACGAAGATATTTCAATGTTTCTTAAATGTTTTGAAGAATCGGCGTTCTAAGCTTACAGATGGCTTAACGTCTATTACAGAGCTGATTGTGTGGCGATTGGGTATTTGGAGAAAGAAAAGTAAGGACAGGAATTGGAGGTTAGTACGTTTGAAAGAGACAGTACTTCTGTAATAAATTATTTCATCGAAGGTCACGCATGGCGCAGCAAGCCTCTTGCGTGAGATATGAACAATCACTGCGCCACCGTGTTCCCATGTTTAATAACATGCTTTCATTCCTATCATCATGAAAAAGATATCACGTATACATCTCAGTATTTTAATTATTCAGAGAGCTGTAATATCTCGAATGTAATGGATTCTGTGTCCTGTCGGAGAAAGAGAAAGAACGGAAGCACGTAGTGATTCACACACATAGAGCACATAGGAGATCAAACACAGAACAAAGCATTTAACGTGCTACTTTAGTTACGATGGGATTTGAGAAACTAGTAAAATAAACGATTTTAAGATGAAGTTTATGATGTTCTACTTTAATGACAAAATAAACTACGTGATTAAAGTGGAAATTTCGAGATTAAAGTTGACATTTCGTGCTTTTTTTCCCACTGTGTGCCTATTTTTTTTTCTCTGTACCCTAATAAGCTTTCATATGACACTCAGACGGTCCGCTACGAGACGCCTTTTCACGCCGACTTTGATATGTGACAACTTTTTTTTTATTTTGGGCACTGTGTGACTCTGTGAACTTGACCTTTCCAGTTTCTCCAACACTATGTCACTCGATCAACTTTCTTTTGTTGATTATACCACTGTTTAAACCAACAAATTATACGTTTTTCCTTTGCCTCCACTTGGTATTCGCTGAAATTCTTTTAATTTCCCCCATGCTTTTCCCATTGTCTTTTCACAGAAGGCTATTTATATCAATTTGCATATTCAAAGAGGCATAATTCTGGGAGGAGTTGGGGCGGGACAGAAGGTGCGTGCACGTGCGTTACTTTTCACGCTGATCGGGATTTATGTAGTGGAAAAAACGTGAAAGTTTGCGTACGCACAGATTCCTGCATCTGGATTTTTCTGTGCGTTCGCACATTCCCGCTTTTGTGCTTACGCCATGTTATAGTGCGAGTTCTACGCACGGCGTTATACATGAGGCCCCTGGTGTTTGAATGTACTCACTTTTTTGTTTACATTTGTTGCAACTTTAAGGCAATTTCTGTGAAATGAAACATCATTTTAAGATTAATCCATTACTAGGGGGCTCCGCCCCCTGCTCGCTTCGCTCGCCAACCCCTGGTGTTGGGAATGACAAAGAGCGTGATGTATGAATGAGATATAGAATAGTGTGACGGTGTAGATGATGCAAATAGAAAGCAAACAATAAAGTGTGTGGCACAGTGTAAAGGTTTATTTGAAAATTTCTTTGTACACGCCGTTTAAGTGTAAAAGGTAATTCCAGCTCAGAACTTGTAAGGTCATTTAAGATGGTTATTGTTGTGATCAGAGTCAAGTTTGTCAGAGCTTAGAAAGAGTTGTGTCTCTCCAGGAAGTAATGGAATGACTTGGGTATTAATGTTTTCCACAGTAATATTTTTTGGACATAATATAGTGCGTTGTGTTAAAAGGGGCATTTGGTCTAATGAGATTGCTGTTCCAAATGTTTCTGTAACTAAGTCGTCGCAGATAAAGGCTTGAGGAATTGTAATAATATGTGGCTGAAGTCTATCTGTATTGGTGAGTGTACCATCTCTCAGTTGTAATAAGCAATTGTTATGATCTGGTTCTGGATATCGTATCTTTTTTACTAACTGTATCTTTTGAAAGCAATGCCAATTGTCTGCGTATTTTAAGGTGCACTGAACAATAGCTGAGTGCATGGCATCTGGAAGAATAGCTAATCACTGTCTAAAATCTCCTACTCATAAAAGTACCTTTCCTCTAAATCGAATATTATTATTCATAAACGTTTGTAGAAGTTTATGAATGGTGTTGAGTAAGTGACTTCATGCCATTGAACATTCATCAATAAACAACATTTTTTCAAGACGGATGTCACGTGCAGTGCCACCGTTAATGTTCATAGTGGATAGCGATTTGTAGGATCTAATGTAGTTGATAAAGATTTCACTTTCAGGTACATCGTCAGTTATAAGCTTCTGTAGATATTCAGTATATGAATGTAAAGAAGGCAGTGTAATTTGACCCTTTTGACAACAACGTGTAAATGTATAACTTGTATTGCCAGTTGTTTCTTCAGGGAAGTGAACTGAATGACAATGATTGCAAATGACTCATCCGAATGAATTTTCCTGGTGTATGTTTTCCTTGTGCCGTTTGAGAGGCGCGTCGTTGTATGTCCAGTATTTGGGACGTGTTGTTTTGGAGCTGTAATCGATTTGCCTGTGCTGTGTGAGAAGCCCGTTGTAGCCTTCGCTGCCATTAACGTATGTCTGAGACGGGAGGTGTTTCGTTTTGAATCCGTGCCTGTTGCGATGCAGCACTTTGATTGATAGTTTGCGTAATGTGGATCTAGGATGTAGATTTGTGCATATTTGTGTTGTTGATTTGCTTCAGGGTGCACTGTTCCAATGCGATGCAGTATCTGTGCACATATGCGAAAGCAGTATGGGCCATTGCCTTTTGGTGGCCTGATATTTACTCCGGTATATGCAAAAGCAAATGAACTATTGTAGGATCTAATGCAGTTCATAAAGTTTTTACTTTTAGGTACATCGTTAGTTAGAAGCTTTAGTTGAGCTTTGCGTTTTTGGAGTCGAGACATTTTTTCATTTAGAAATATGGATAAGTAATAAGGAGTATTGCACTCACTGTTAATATGGAGCCTTTTCTGCGGTTGAACGGTTAATAGTGCCTTATTGTAATGAGATCCACCTATGCTGCATAGCCGTCTATTTTATTGTTTCTTTTGTGTTCGTGTGTTTGTTCCTGTTATCCTTTCCTTTTCGTTTTGTACCCGTGACCGTGTATTCATGACTTGTTTCTTTCTCAGCATGCGAAATATGGATAAGTAATAAGGAGGATCGCAGTCACTGTTAATATGTTTCCTTTTCTGCAGTTGAACGGTTAATAGTGCTTTATTGTAAGGAGATCCACCAATGCTGACACCTATGCTGTCTAGTGTGAAGGTGTTGATGTTCACTTTAGAATATGTGGCTTTGGGTGTTACTTCTTATGGATGTGTGTGTTGGGGGGGGAGGGGGTGGTTGAGGATTGTTGTCGCGTGAGCGTCTTCTTTCTGTTTGTGTTCCTGTGTCTTGTTGAATCCCCCTCTTTGTGTGTGTCCCGTCCCTTGCTTGTAGGGTCTGTGGGGTGGTTTTGTGTTCTTTTTTTTGTGTTCCATGGGCTTGTTGAATCCCCCTCTTGGTGTGTGTCCCGTCCGGTGCCTGTGGGGGGGGGGGGGGGGGGTGCCTTGCTGTTGTGCGCGATCCTTTTTTTTTTTTTTTTTTTTTTTTTTTTGGGTGTAGTTTCGTGTGCAATGTGTTTCGTGCTTTGCTTGCTTTTGAATACTTTTTTATGTGCCTTTTCCTTTTTTCGGTGCTCTTTGCGCCTCATTTCTCCATTTTTCCTGTGCTCACTCCTTTTTTCTGTGGTCTTGTCCGCCTCTCGCGGCCCCTCATCCGCCTCTCTCGCCCTCTTTTGTCCGCCTTTCTCGGCTCCTCAGCCGACTCTCGCGGACTCTTTTTGCGCCTGCGCAGTACGTCTTTTTGCAGCTACGGCCCATTGCCGGATGTGCCTGCGTCCATCATCCGGTTTAGCATTCTCGGTTAGTAATATGGATCTAAAAGTTTCTGTAAAACATCCTTTGTTATGCTGTTTTAAAGGTCTGCACATATGCAATAAGACAGCGTTTCTCAACCTTTAAGTATTTGCGACCCAAGTTTTCATAACTGATTTAATCGCGCCACCCTAACGCTTTTTTTGAAAGGAGCCCACTAATACCAATTTGTTCTTTTTTAATTAATGATATATCATAGATGCATATTTTATTATACCTACTTAACTTTTATCGACATTCATCTAACTCTACATTTATTTTAAGTCAATTTGTTTTGGTTTCAATAGATGTATTTTTCATATTTTCAATTCTTGTTTTCTTTTTTTCACATCTTCGCGCCCCCCCTAAGGGGGCCCACCCCACAGTTTGGGAACCACTGCAATAAGACATTATTATTGCTTAGCTGTAATGCAAAATCAGAATTTGCTATTGGACAGGACTCATGGCCATATAGTAACTAATCTTAACAAGAGGTAGCATTTCATTTTCTGCTATAAAAATTAAATATGTCTGTCATGTTTAAGTTGTTATACTAATGAATACTAATGACAAATTAAATATGTTGTATAAACAGCTCCATTAATTACATGTTTCAGCAATTATATGCTTTCATTAGCACATTCTAGATCATATTATCTGAATGGCCTGCTTCAAAACCACATGCATATCACATGTGAACATGGATAGTTTGAAGAACTAAAAAAAATTAAACTTCTATGTTAGAATGAACATACGGAGCAACTCATTTTGTCACCTGTAGAATAGCAATAGGTATAGATCAGCTTGTAGGAAAATGAATGGAGAGTTGAACACATAAATGTAGCACTAGTTATGTCCATTACAATAAGATTATGTACAGCTTCCATTTCTTTATCAGGGCTATGCATGATGCTGTCTAAAAAGCAATTGATTTTGATATAATTTTTAACTAACTCATTAAAATAAGTAACAAAAGTTAAAGCAACTACAACTCACAGCTTATTGGTCACAGACTTAAATCACTGCTCTCTCACAACCTAACTTGAGTCATGTATTTTTATTTTAGAACTAATTCAGACAATAATAAATGTGACAGTAATACTTTTTTTTGCCTTGAAGGAGCAGCATGACTTTAACATATCAAGTTAAACCAAACAGGATCCTGTGATGACATTCAAACGCTATAGAACTAAAAAAATCAAAATTGGAATGGATTACAGTATGTAATCTCATTATGAACTCTCTACCAGATCTTGCATATCTTAACATGAAATTAGACTCTGATCCCTTCAATCTCAATGAATATGCTCGATTTTGTAGATGCTTCACATTTACAGTTTCCAGAAACATTTGAACGTTATTTTAATATAACTGAAAAAAGAAATGTATTAGAGAAGGACGGCTTAGGCCACGAGAAATCTTGCGTACAGGCCACCAATTGATAATCCTGGCTTTATACACTTTGTCAAATACTAGACCTTCTAGAACCAGAGGTGTTCTAAGCAAGCTCTTGTCAATAGTTCAAATTATCTTTGCACATGTCTTTGAAGCACTGATGACAATTGATATTGAGGTTGAGGAGAAGGTCCTAGTGGAGTGTCATTGGATTTGGTGAAGAGCTATCGTATTGTTGGATTCTCTGGTTTTTTGTGAATTTTTGCTTCTGTTTATTGGACTTTGCTATTGATTGATATCAGAGTTTCGATGGCGCCGACTGGTGTGGCTGGCCGTCTGCTCGTCTCTCTAGTCTATGTTTTAACTTTGTTTTTATGTTTTAGTTTATCCCAACGGCCACTGTCCTATGATCGTGAGTCTTTACTAAACATATTTTCTGACTTGCTTTCCTCTCAATTTTCATCTCCTGATTGGATTTTTTGTGAACCTCCACCTTTGTTTTATTCATCTCCTGACTTCTTCACCTGGACACCGGTGTTCCCCTGTATCAGTGAGTTGAATGACCCTCGGAGACGCAAACGCACCCACTGCCGTTGCGGGAAAAGAGCCGGAATAGCTATTAAACAACGCCGACTCAAGTCCCAGAGCTTTGATTCCCGATGCCTGCGAATCGTCTATGACCCATCTTCTCCTGCTCAGGACTCCATCACTGGTTCATGGGCGCTGGATACCGGATTTAATTTCTCCATTTCAAGACAGCATCACTTTTCCTTGGCCTGCAATCGAGTAGTAAACACTGCTAATCTTCGCACGCTCACCCATGCTCATCCTGCAATGAGCTCTTCTACCTCTATCAAGGCTGCTCTCTTGAACGTGAGGTCAGTGTCTAATAAAACTTTTATTCTGCAAGACTTTATTACCTCAAATAATCTGGATTTCTTCTTCATCACTGAGACTTGGATTTTAAATGGTGACTCTTCTTGTTTTACTGACATGACTCCACCAGGTTATTCATTTTTAAACTCTCCTCGCCTGACTCGGCGTGGGGAGGTGGTTTATTGCCACTGTTTTTAAAAGTATGTTCTTGTGTCTGAGCCCTACAAGGTGTCCGTTTAGTAGCTTCGAACTGCAACTTTTCGAAGTGTGCAGCTCCCCTTCTTTGTTGTTTGCTGTGGTTTATAGACCTCCTGTAATTAATGATATATTCATCTCTTGGCTGATATCACCCTCTCTCATTACAAAGTATTTATTGTTGGTGATTTCAACATTCACGTTTGTTGTCAATCGAAACCTTTGGTCAATAACTTTTTATAACTATTGAACTCATTTGATTTCATACAGCATATAAATACGCCAACCCACTCTCTCGGTCACACCCTTGATCTCGTTCTTACTCGTGATATTTCAGTGAATAATATTGATTTATGTGATGTTTCTTTTACTGATCACTTTTCTATAATGATGGATCTGAATATTACTGTTGATGTCCCGACTAATAGCTGTCCCTCACGCTGCTCACGCTTTTTAAATTCTTCTATTATATCTGATTGCAAAACCATTTTCTCTAGTCTTTATGTGCATGACCAAAATAATGGTATTGATGATTATGTCATAAAATTTAATTCTTCCTGTAAAATGGTTTTAGACTCAATTGCTCCGCCCAAGATACGTAGTAATAAGGGTAGACCTGCTCCCTGGCTAAATGAAAATACACAAACACTGCGCTGCGCCTGTCGAACTGCTGAACGGCATTGGAAAAAAGATGGACTGATTGTCTCTAAACAGATTTTTAGGTCTTCTCTTTTCAATTTCCAGGCTGAAGTTAAGATAACAAAACAAAACTTCTTTGCCGATTTAGTATCCCGTCACTCAAAGAATCCTAGGGTCTTATTTAATTCAATTAATGAGGCCATTCACCCTCATTCTGCGATGGGATTAAATAGCATTGTTCATTCATGTGACCAGTTTCTATCATTCTTTGTCAGCAAAATCGATACTATCCACCGTGGCATTGTTCAAACGGGCTATGAACTTTCAACTGTTAATCATGACATTGTCTTAGAATCCTTTGATCTAGTCTCACTTTCACAGCTAAAAAGAACTATTGACACCCTTAAACCAGCCCCCAGTCCTCTGGATATTGTACCACCACGTCTCTTAGTGGAAGCCTTTGATGTGTTGGGCCCACCCTTACTAGCTATTATCAATGATTCTATTAGTTTGGGGGTTGTGCCCTCATTTTTTAAACATGCTACAGTCCGTCCCCATCTAAAAAAGGCAGAATTAGATCCTAGAGTTTTAGCCAATTTTCGTCCAATTTCCCAACTGCCATTTCTGGCTAAAATTCTAGAAAGAATTATTTATAATCAATTGATTGATCACCTTAATTCCAATAATTTATTTGAGATCTACCAATCTGGCTTTAGGCGTTATCATAGTGTTGAAACGGCACTCCTGAAAGTGTTCAACGACATCTCTCTTATTACTGACTCAGGTGATGCGGCAGTCCTTCTCCTCCTTGACCTGTCCGCTGCCTTTGACATTACTGAGCATGAAATATTGCTGTTGCGGCTTGAACATCTTGTTGGGATTAAAGGGACTGCTCTTAACTGGTTCAGGTCATATTTAACTGGTAGACACTTTTCAGTGACTTTTAATTCCTCTTCTTCATCTACTGCTCCTCTTAAATATGGTGTTCCTCAGGGATCCATTTTGGGTCCTATTTTATTCTCTATATACCTTCACCCTATTGGAGCGATTTTTAGGAAATTTAACATTTCTTTTCACTGCTATGCTGATGATACTCAGGTTTATATTCCTGTCTGCAACTCTACAACAAATCAACTCCACAACTGTCTGTCTGAACTAAGATCCTGGATGGCTAATAATTTTCTTGATCTAAATCAAAATAAAATGGAGGTGCTTATAGTGGGTCCATCAACTAAAGCCCAAATTGGTCTTGGACTTCTCAGCTCTTTCTCCGTCTTTTCCAAACCTCAAGTCCGCAATCTTGGTGTTACCTTTGACAGTAACCTCTCTTTTGAGAAACAAGTAAATTCTGTAGTCAAGAGTTGCTTTTTCCAACTTCGTCTATTAGGTAAGATAAAGCCTTTTTTTTATCTTCTAGGAATCTTGAGATAGCTACTCATGCGTTTATTTTTTCTCGCCTTGATTACTGCACCTCGCTGTCTTCTGGGATTACAGTTGGTCCAAAATGCTGCCGCTCGCTTTCTGGTTGGGGCAAGAAAGTATGACTCTGTTTCTCCTATTTTAGCTTCTTTACACTGGCTGCCTGTCAGTTTTCAAATTGATTTTAAAATCTTGCTGCTAGTTTTTAAATCTTTACATGGGCTTGCTCCTGCCTATTTATCTGAAATGTGTGTTTTACATCAGCCATCTACAGTGCTTAGATCTTCTGGTCAGCTGTCTCTGGTTGTCCCTCGTACCAAGTGTAAAACCAAGGGGGACAGGGCTCTTGCAGCTGCCCCTCGCCTGTGGAACTCTTTACCTCATCATATAAAGGAGTCGTCTACAATTGAACTGTTCAAAACAAGATTAAAGACTCATTTCTATTTACTTGCATTCCGTGACCTTCAGTAATACTGATGGTTTCCTCTTTGTGATTATATAACATTACTTCTATTTTTTTTTATGTATACAACATTACTTCTATTTATTATTTATTTTATTTTATGTTCATATATTTTATTTCTATTTATGTTTTATGCTAATTGTTTTGTTTTTCTTTTATTCTATTATTGTAACGCACTTTGGCCACAGCATTACTATGTTATTTTAAATGTGCTATATAAATAAATTGACATTGACAATGACCACTAGAGCATGGTTTTCCTTTATGAGGGTCTGACACTAACCTGACTTGTTAAAAGCCATTTTTAGATAGATAGATAGATAGATAGATAGATAGATAGATAGATAGATAGATAGATAGATAGATAGATAGATAGATAGATAGATAGATAGATAGATAGATAGATAGATAGATAGATAGATAGATAGATAGATAGATAGATAGATTTTACGGTATGGATGAGAAACTATGCTGTTTCAAGATGACCAATGCAAGTAGAGATATAAGCACAATAAATTAACATGGTCTCCAAATCCACTGGGAACTACCAAGAAAGGAAGACAACTACTATTATCAGGCTAGGCATAAGAAAGAATGATGCTTTTGTAGACCTCATGACATTTTTCAGTAAAAGGGGACCAGACCAGAGGAGCTGAATGCAGGACTATCCAACATTTTAAAAAGTATACAAAATATACATCTGTTCCAAATCTCATTTTAGTTGCTTGACAGCCAAGAAAAACAAGGGATGCAAAATCCAAGCCATACTGGTAAGAAATGGTTAACTAGACTATTCTCATCTTCCTTCAAATATTTCCCCATGCTTACAGTGTATGTTTACTGCAACTGCTTATTGCTAAAACTCTGACTCTTGTCCTGTTAGCACCTTACTGTCACCGTATAGAACTTAAAGAGCCTTACTGAGACATGACAAGACTTAAGCAATGATATAGCCTTTATAGGCATATTGAATAACTAACTCTTAAACTCTAGTGAGACAAGGAATATCATCATTACAAAGCAGTTATGTGATATTACATGTTATAAGAGTGAATTTCCAACTTGAAGGTAACAGTGTGATGAACACATTTTCTACTCAATTGCCTGTAATTCATTTTCAAAAACTCCTGAAGAGACTTCAAATCATTAGACTTCAAACTTTTTGTGACTGTAATGTCAACAAACTATGCAGATTCCTGACAGCACAGATAATAGTGCATATTTAAAGCCCCAAAATGATTTCTCTTGTGCTCTTATAACTGCTTATCACTTGGCTTTTGCTGAAAACTGCTTGTACTAAAGTCATTTAAGGAAAGAAAAGGTGCTGTTCCCAGAACACAAGTTGTACCACACTCAAGCTTGCTTCATCGATGCAACAATGAATTAATTAACCCTTGGCTTGAAGAATAGCACAAAAAAATATGCTTTGTACTTTGCAGCTTACACTTGTTTCATTTAAATGTTAAGCCAGCTTCTCAAAGCTGTCAAGGACCATATGTATAGAAAAAGCTATTCTACAACTTTAGAAATATACAGTAATCCCTCCTCCATCACGGGGGTTGCGTTCCAGAACCCCCCGCGAAAGGTGAAAATCCGTGAAGTAGAAACCATATGTGTAAATTGTTATTTTTATATTGTCATGCTTGGGTCACAGATTTGCACAGAAACACAGAAAGTTGTAGAGAGACAGGAACTTTATTCAAACGCTGCAAACAAACATTTGTCTCTTTTTCAAAAGTTTAAACTGTGCTCCATGACAAGACAGAGATGACAGTTCCGTCTCACAATTAAAAGAATGCAAACATATCTTCCTCTTCAAAGGAGTGCGCGTCAGGATCAGAGAATGTCAGAAAGAGAGAGAAAAGCAAACAAATCAATAGGGCTGTTTGGCTTTTAAGTATGCGAAGCACCGTGGCACAAAGCTGTTGAAGGCAGCGGCTCACACGCCCTCCGTCAGGAGCAGAGAAAGAGAGAGAGACAGAGAAAAACAAACAATCAAAAATCAATACGTGACCTTCGAGCTTTTAAGTATGCGAAGCACCATGCAGCATGTCACTTCACGAAGCAGCTGCACAGAAGGGAGCAACGTGAAGATAACCTTTCAGCATTTTTAGACGAGCGTCCATATCGTCTAGGTGTGTGAACAGCCCCCCTGCTCAATCCCCCTACGTCAGGATCAGAGAATGTCAGCGCAAGAGAGAGAGAAAGAAAAGTAAGTTGGGTAGCTTCTCAGCCATCTGCCAATAGCGTCCCTTGTATGAAATCAACTGGACAAACCAACTGAGGAAGCATGTACCAGAAATTAAAAGACCCACTGTCCGCAGAAATCTGCGAACCAGCAAAAAATCCGCGATATATATTTAAATATGCTTACATATAAAATCTGCAATAGAGTGAAGCCGCGAAAGGTGAAGCGCGATATAGCGAGGGATTACTGTAATCTGTTTGCCACCATATGTCCAGTGCAGTTGCAGAATCTGATCCTTTAAATACTGAAATGTCACAGGGTGCTCATGAAGCAAAAAAAGAAGTACAGTGGAACCTTGGGTCATGACAGTAATTTGTTCCAAAACTCTGGTCGCAACCCGATTTGGTCATCACCCGAAGTGATTTCCCCCATAGGATTGTATGTAAATACAATTAATCTGTTCCGGACCATACCAGCTGTATGTAAATATATATATGGTCTCTCTCTCTCGCGCTCTCCGGCTCACTCGCGCTCTCTTGCTCGCTGCACAGGGAATGCACGGGGAGAGACTGAACACGTGTGGAAATCATCGGCGCGTACGAACTAGAAGGGAAACTGGCTTGTTTGTCACCCGAGTGTGTGGTCGTGAACAGATGCAAAAGTTTGACGAACTTTTTGGTTGTAACCCGATTTGTACGTGGTCCGAGACATTTGTGACCCGAGGTTCCACTGTATAACAAGTTCAAACTTGGGTGGAAAAGGCAGCAGACTCTTGATGTTAGCATGTACTGTATTTGTTAAGACTAGTTTTGTAATGATGGGAGGCTGTTACGATTTTTTCCAACAACCTGCCAACACAAGTCAAAGCTGAACATATACAGTTCTGAGACCATTACTACCGAGCTACATTACATGATTTTTATACTACAATTACTCCCAGTCCAAGCCTTTGTTTTCCTCTAAGCAGATTGCAGCATGAGGTTTCTTTTGTAGTCAGCACAGATGGATTTGTAATTTTAATCATTATTTAATTATTATTTTACTCACTGTAAGGTGAGCCTTCCAAATAGGTCTGAAAAGGTGACATATTTTTGCAATAGTTTCACAAGGTAATTTTGTACTAATTTAAATCAATGGCCATAGTGTACAGCAGCAAAAATAATAAATTATTAGAATGTGATTGTGATTTATGCTTTAAATGGTTAGGCAGACATGTTTTTCTGCTATATCTATGCTTATATTTAGCTTGCATATATAAACACTTATTAAAGTACAGGGCTATTCAAAATGAAAGAGTAGATTTCAAAAAATTATATCAAACAAACTGTGTAAGACAGAAACACATTCCGCACATCACTGGATAGAGGAAAGTTCAAAGTTTAGTCCTATGGTCCTTGAGGTTGCATGCACTCAACATGAGCACCATCGGTAGTGTGACAAACATCAAAACGGTACAACATTTCTTGCCACACATGAGTCAACTGGTCCCTAGTTACTGAATTCACAGCTTCCTCAATTCGATGTCGCAAATCTTGAAGATTAGTGGGCATAGGTGGAACAAACACTCTTTCTTTAATGTACCTCCATAGATAAAAATTGAAGGGGGTACGGTCTGGAGACCTGGGAGGCCATAGATAATGAGCAAGATCTTGCTGTCCACCTCTTCCAATCCATCATCCTGGAATGGTGTCATTCAAGTAGAAATGAGGCGAGGCACCATCTTGCATGACAATGAAGTCATTTGAATCTTCTTGAAGATATCTGCACTAATTGCAACTTGCAATACTTCATATACAGACACTGTCTAAGAACATGCCATACCGTTGCTTGAGGAACTCCAAGTTCAATGCTTGGCCATGATGTGGATTTTCTAGGGCTCCATTTGAACATACCTCAGATACACTAAACATTTTCATCTGAGATGCGTGGACGACCAGTGCTTTTACGTATGCATATGCAACCTTCTTCTACAAATTTTTATTCCACTAGTAAATTTGCTTATGACGAGGCAGCTGTTTGTTGAACCACCGGTGGAATTCACATTGCATTTCAACAATAGACTCGCACTTTGCAAATTGCAGCACACAAAATGATTTCTCTTGTGGTGTTGTCGCCATTTTACTATGAAACGGTGCTCGGTGGCATTCACTGGTACTTTTTGGCGGGCTTTTAAACTTGTGGCATTCACTGGTACTTTTAGGCGGGCTTTTAAACTTTGAACTTTCCTCTATCTGTGATGTGCGGAATGTGTTTCTGTCTTATACAGTTTGTTAGAAATACATTTTTGAAATCTACTCTTTCATTTTGAATAGCCTGGTATTATAGTTTGTACTTGGAATATGAGAAATTATGTGAGCTGTGAGGCAAGTCTCTTTAGAAGCATTATTATCTAGTGTCAAACAAGAAAATAAGATTAGTCATGAAGAGCAGGTACAAAATATTTAATATATCCAACCTACATAAACATTCTAATTACAGACAAAAAGAGATGAAGGGGTGAATACGGAGTTGTATAGTTTTTTGAGTAAGAGTACACATGAAATTAAATTTGCTCATTTAATCATTTATTGCCTTTCTGTCTATCACAATGATTTCATTTCTAAGTGTTGTCTTTTAAAACTCATTGAGCCTTCCAGTCTTTGGACCTTATCTCCAAACCAAGCCACCAGGGCACAGCTGGACAGCTGAAATCTAAACCATAGACAAGACACTCTCACATGTACCTCTTATACCACTGACTCTTGGTTGATGATGTTGATGTGCCGCCTTCATGGGTGTTTGTTTCAAGAAGTTCAATCAGCATTAAAAGACAAACTAATTGCTATTTTTATTCACTCATATTCAAGTGCTTTGTTCTTTTTTGAAGTGTCTGTGGGTGCGTTTCTAGACTGTGAAGTAAAAGAACATGTTTTTAAAAGGATGATGTGCAATCTGCGAAATACACTTGCAATGAGGATAGTGCAACATACATATCAAGCAAGACACAGACTTTGGAAGATGAAGAAGTAAATTTATGTTCAGAAACTTTAACTATATTTTACTGAAAACTATGAATTATAAACTAATCTGAAAAGACAAATCTGCAGAGAAAGGCAGATTTCCAAAAACTGATTAAAAATATTATTCCTACCGCAAACTTTGTAAAATTGCATGTGCTACTTTAATGCCACATAAATTTAAATCCATAGGTAGGAAACGCCACCCATAAATTAAACAACAGCAACCAGCAGCCAGAGAACTATGAAAAGAAGATCTGATAGTCTTTGTGGTTTTTCTTGGGAAGCAGACATCAAAGAAAACAGGAACCAAGAAGATTATACTCCATTTACAACACTGAGTTTTCATACGCTCCAGTTTTAGTGAAGCAAACTACAGTAATGCATTTCATAGCATTTGTGTACAAAAATAACAAAAACTGTTCATAATTATGGTAGCTTTAAATGAAATTCAACTGTTGTTAGAATTCTAACAAATCTGAGTAAACTATTATGAATGTTCTCTTCATGTCTTAGTGGAATTTTCTTCATAGTACTCTTGTACGCCTATTGTGACATGACTGGCATCTGTGCGAGTCGGCTCACTGGTACCCCTGTATTGCAGCCAGTATTGTCTTGAAAATGAATTAAGTGGTTTTATGAATGTATATATGAAGAGTGATAAAGGTGTTCAGACTATTGACTTTGTAAGAGTCCAAACAACAATCAGGAATAATACAAGGTGATTGTTCATCACCAAAGAAATTCAGGGTCAAAGCCAGTGTGGTCAAGATCATGTAAGCAGTTTTTAATGACGCCGAGGGTATCCCATGAAGATTGCACGCCTCAAAATGATCATATAACCAGTCAATAATACACTGATTTGCTTTTGTGTTTATAACAGTCATCAGGGAAAAGTGACAAGTAAAGATGTCAAACTTACGAAAGTATGAATCTAAGGAGATGTCACACCCATGCTATTCTTCACACCTGGCCCACTGTGATTAACACCTGTTCCCCAATCTAAAGGGATAATTACATGTATGTGCTATGCCAGTGATGGTGACATCAAATTGGCTACAGAGGATTTTATTTCAGTGACAAAGAAAAGCTTGTTTAAATGTTTAAGAACTGCTGAAAAACAAGTTATTTTTTGTTTCACCATTGTTGCTTTAGCAGGTTAGGTTTTTTGTGTGTTTAGGTTTGATTATTTATTACTTATACAAACAAACAATAATTCAAATCACATTTATGCAGCATGAAACAAGTTTTTTTATTTTATATATAAAGTGCAACTGCACTTAAGAACAGCAATGAATGTCATTATAACTGACAGCTATAACAGAAACCTTACTTTAATGGAGTTTTTCAAAATAACTGACTTGTGATGGACACATTTTATATTAGATTCCCCTATTTTATAGCAAACTGATTTTATGAATTTCAAAAAATGAGTTCTTAAAAATTCAAATGGGAGTATCACAAAAATATTCTGCAAAAAAACAGCAGTTATACTGGGGCATGTTGCTACAACCCTGGCTCATGATTGAAATTAAGTCAAAAGAGAAGGGAGCTGAAAAGCTCATTAAAAAATAAATACGTTAAAAGCTGTCATTTCGATTATGGGTGGTCTTGAAAATAAGCTTAAGTTTCTGATTCCTAGCAGGTGATATTTATGGTCACATATTTTCTGTGACATCTAAAAAGCTGAGTACTAATAGAAACACAATGAAATATTTTTTAATTTATTTTATTAACTAAGCCCTAGGAAGGTGGTATGCATTTGTTGCTCATGTGGTCTGAAGAGGCATGTTGGAGGTTCTGGATAGTGACAGCATTGTACTTGTTTCAGTGAACAATTTGAGTAAAAACTATCGTTACTATTATTCTGTGTCATTACTTTATCTACTAAGCGGGTTACTGATAAAAAATTTCCTCATGCTGAAAGTAAACAGGGCGGCACAGTTGCGCAGTGGTAGCAGTGGTTCACATCCCAGGTCCTCCCTGCATGGAGTTTGCATGTTCTGCCTGTGTCTGTGTGGGTTTTCTCTGGGTGTTCCGGTTTCCTCCCACAGTCCAAAGACATGCAGGTTAAATGCATTGCCGATCCTAAATTGTCCCTAGTGTGTGCTTGGTATGTGGGTGTGTGTGTGTGTGTGCCCTGCGGTGGGCTGGCACTCTGCCCGAGGATTTGCTAAAGCCTTGCGCCCTGTGTTGGCTGGGATTGGGTCCAGCAGACCCCCGTGACCCTGTGTTAGGATATAGCGGGTTGGACTGACTGACTGAAAGTAAACTAACTGCTACTCTGCAATGTATTACCACATTTATTTACACAACTGATTTTTTATTGTGCCAAATTATTGCAAGATATACAGATATACATACATAGATAAAAAAAATTAACCTTTAAATATCAATGCAATTGTAAAAGTTTTTTTATTATGATAATTAAGAGTTTACACCTTCCCTAGAAGGCAAATGAAGAACATGCAAACCACATCCAATACCAATAAAGGATAATTTTTTCTGTTAATTATTAACCATAAAGATATGTGAAAATCAGTTTTATTGAAAAGATCAGATACTTCAGGACAGAGGGAGCAAACTAAAAACTCAAATTTTCATAGACCAGAAAGAAACCTTGAAGCGAAGGGATATTGCAGATCAGATTATCTATTAAATACATTACAGCAAGTCTGGGTGCAAACTAAGACTGATTTCTTTGCATTGTCCATGGAATTAAGAGGAGATAAATGTAATTTGTGCTTTTTTTTTTTTTTAAACTTGTGCAATGTGAGAAATCTATGGTGCCTAAAATGACATAAAAACACACTTAATTTTAAAAACCACGTTAAACATTTCTTTCCATCATCATACACCTACCTGTCTACAAAAATTATTGGTTTACTGTGAATGCAAGGGCTGGGTCAATGAGCAAGTCGACAAAGGTACACTGGGTCACATCAGACTTGTCACAGCTTCTTTATCTATTTAGCTTTTCTGGTTTACTTTAATGTTGCTAAAATGAAAAAAAAAACAATGTAGCCTAACCTTGAAACTGAAGTTCTGCTAGTTCCCTTAAAAACCATTTTAGTTTAGAAATGTTATAATATTGAGAAGAACACAGAATACTAAGAAGTGTTTTAGAAAAGCAATTACCACTACAAGGAAAGGTATTTCAAATACGCAGAATGATCACAGGAAAGACTTCTGACTCATTTGTCGGGGCAGGGAGCTGACTCAAAGCAGCTGTTAAGATGAATTTCTTTAAAGTGACCTTAAAAACAGTTTATATTTCTAAAAAGACCTTGTGAGGCACACCCCTCCAAATTAAGCTACTGCATTATAACTTTTAAGTAGTTCTTGGTAGCTGCATTTTTGTCACATAGCAACCACTTTTTTGCTGTCTGACTTAGGATAACAATGTTAGGAACACAAAAATGCATTTTTAGAAATGTAAGACTCCCACTATTTAAGGACAGTACTGTCCAGTATTTAAAAATTAAAACGGAATAACAATCAATCCATCCAGAGCTAAAACCATCTGAACAGTTTTCCCCAAATAATCTAACATGTAATTAAAGATACATTATTTACATTAAAAATATATATGTCAATAAATTAAATTAAATATTGACCTACATTCCCTCTAAATGAAAACTTAATTTGAATATTTCTCTAAGTTAGATACTTATCAGAAAAGCAAAATGAAAAAGGGACTGAAAACTCAACACAGACATACAAAAACAGCCAAGCTACCTTAGCTTCCAGTATAACTTCCCTCAATATGAAATTGTGCAGAAAGCCCCAGAGAATATGTGCTAAAACAGTAAGCATGGGTTTTACAAAATATCAGCCAGATGAAAGTTGTGTCTGTACTTTAAAATAATGTAATGTATCACCCTTCTATCAATGCAGAAACATTATTTGTTTATTTAGTTTGGAACAGATGGTGCAATAACAGTAGGAACAGCAAGGCAACATGACAGGATGTCTCAGAAGAGAAATTACTCTATAGGTGCCATATTTAAATTACTATGGTTCAGATTCCCATAAAGGCTCTCGGGGGTAGGGTTGATCCAGAAGGGTAACCTGACACTAAAGAAATACTTCTGGGACTAGCTTTACAACAGTCTTCATTCCCTCTGTCATGTGAACTTGGGATTGGGAAAGAAGCAGGAAAAGGCTTGAGTGGATAGGAGGTTGAGGAGATCAGTTACTTGAAGAAGGGGAGGTCTATGAGGTAATAAGAAGAAAACCACATTTATAGTTAGGTAAGTTGACCCACATGTACATAGACAGGCCTAGAGTTTACTTTTTATTATGTTATTTTAAACCTCCACTTCATCTACTGTTGTTATCTTCAGATTTAAAAAAAAACAACCAACGTTTCTTTACCAAATTCTGGACTGACCAGGTCCTTATGGGCTGACTCCAGAACACACCTGTCCTATCACAATCTTTATTTTAAACTATATTTTTAAACTGGATAAGTGATCAGACCACAGTCTGAATACCAGACATCACTAATTATCTGAAAAAAATATTTGCTTTAAAAAAAAAAAAAAAAAAACCCTCACCACATTAATGAGTTATAATTGTCTTATACATGTAAATATGAAAATCAAATTTACATAAGGAAACATTAGAAAGACAATTAACATTGTATACACCTAAATTACAGTGTGCCAATGTGGCAAAAATATTACAAACATACTTGAATAATGAAGAAAGAAGGCAGATCTCACTGTGTGACATGGTTACCTTATAAAATCGACGCAGGAGATGGACACTTTCTTCTCTTGCACCCTGAAAAAGACAGAGCACAGGTGATTTTAACATACATTTATTTCCAGGTAATAACACTTCCTATATAACAAGCAAAGCTATAAATCTTTTTTTGTTTTCTACCTATTTCTGTTTTTAAAATATTAATAAGGTAAATACTAAACAATGACACCAGTATTAGAAATTCAGTAGAACATCTATTTATCAGCTTTACACAAACTGGTGAAAAATCCTAAAAAAGTAAACAGAAAGAAAAGAGTGTAGAAATGGAAATCAGTGTGGTGCAGAGTGAGGCACTATCTTCACATATTCTGCAAGAGGGTTCTATCCATCTGCAACACGAGTGTCTCTCATACTCTTGCATATTTTTAGAGTACTCTTGCTCCCTTCTCATCCACATCAATGTGAGAAAAATCCAATTTACGCTTAGTCTCGCAGGGCAAGATGTTATTCTCCAACGAGAATATATGTCTGGGGACAAAAAAACAAAAATATTCCCCAATTTCTCCACCACATGCACTTTAAACCACCAGGGATTCAGGGAGGGAGCAAAGGAGACTGAACAAAAGACTAAAATTACTTTTATCAATTCAAGATCTCAGTAGCACAAGGTAACTGAAGCTCAATGATTAATATGTATGTTTGAATTCAAGCTGTGACACAGGTGACAGACAGACAGATGCATACACACATAGTCTACCACAACCTCTTGGCTCCACACATTTATGAAAGTATTTGTCTGTTATGATACCTTTCTGCCAATTTGACTGTTGCATTACTATATGGCATTACAAAAGCAAACAGTTTTAGTTAAGCATTGTGGTCTATGTGCTGTACATACTATGTGTTAAAACGTTGAGGCTATACTGGCATGGCATGATTGCATTTCCAATTAGACAGTAATGTTAACTTTCTTTAGTTATCCATTTAGAAACCAGTGTCCTCAGTGAAGCAGTATGAACTATAAGTAAGCTGCTAGGGGTCCTGTATGGTGTGGAGTCCAGCTTTCATGTGTCTTATGACCTGAAGATCAAAGCACTTCATGATGGTTGATACTAGTGCTACTGGTGGTAGCCTCGAAGCACATTGGGTCTGCCACCTGGCTCAAGGAGGCATTGAAGATGTCCTTGATGATTTGTGCCAGTTGGTCTGCTCATTCCTTGAGCACATGGCCAGGAATAATGTATAGTCCAGCAGCTTTTCCATGTTTTTACTCTGGATAGAGTTTTTTTGTCCATCAGCTACGGATCAGAAAGCTACAGGTTATCAGGGGAAGAATGGGCTTCTGCACAGGAGTGTTGTTCAGTGCAAACTGTGTATAAAAGTCATTTAGCACATCAGGGAGGGAGGTATCACTGTTACAGATGCATGAGGAAGTCAAGGGATCATTTAACTTTATATTAAAATATCAAGTGTTAGTTTAACATTTAGCTACATCTTTGGCCTTTCACTAAAATTACATAGTGATGGATTTACCAGTAAATTCTTATACACTTTTACAAAGGGAAACATTTTCACCAGGCCCTGATTCCCATAGATTTGAATGATATGGTGGAGTATAATTTTTTCCAGAAAAAGCTGGAAGCATTTTAAACTATTTTTCTTTTGTATATGCTCTTCTTGTAAATCACGTGTGTACATCATGTGTACAATGACAGTAAAAAAATTATATCATTATGTTAGAGAGATGTTGGCTGGGATTGGCTCCAGCAGACCCCCCGTGACCCTGTGTTCGGATTCAGCGGGTTGGAAAATGGATGGATGGATGTTAGAGAGATAAATGATTAACACTAAAATAAGATTAATTTGTTCATTTGCATGGGATGTGGGTTTTCCTATAAAAGTAATAAAAGCAAAAAATGGCTGATCTTGGTTTATGCATTTTTCTTTGTCATTTTTATCAGAGTTTGGGTTAGTTGCGAAAAAGGTCTGATAATGACAACAAATGTTTGTTGCATATCCTGAAAATGTGAGGGTGACAATAAAAAATGCTATCTGACAAGTTCCCTAAGAAAGTTAAACATCTGGACATGTGTTTTCTCTCGAAAGTAATGAAGATGCAAATGTACAACCTTGTTCAACAGAAAACAGTTGACTTTCCAACTAGGAAAATGTATTTGGGATGAAAAGTAAACCTTTTAGCTATGCATGCTATTTTCTTGTATCTAACATCTCTGAGATGCCATCCTTTATTATTCATATAGCACCAATGTAGGCAGCAATCATTCAATCATTAATAGCTAGAAGGTAATATGGTGTGATGGTTAATGCTGATTCACTGATTCAGGCTCCTGAGATTGACTCCCAGATACAAAGTCCTTGATGCTATTAGCTCACAGCACAGGTGACTGCACCTTCAATAGAGTGACCTCCGTTGCAGTGTCTCATAATGACCACAATTCCAGCTGCTCACTGTGAAGCCTCAGAACTCCCATCCAAATATGAACATGGCTTTTATTGCCTCACATCAATGTTTTTTGAATAGACACTACTTGGGAATGTTGGGTTGCGTATGTGCTCACTGTGGAGCACTATTTTTTCAGAGGTAAAGCAAAACGTTGTGTTAAAATGAAACACTACTGCTTACTCTATATAAACCACCACACGTTGTAAAAGAAATTCACAGGAAATGCAAAAAGAAACTACTTAGAACACATATTTAGCATCAACTTTGCTTCCATGGGAGCCTTTATTGATACTCCCCCAACAGACTTTGCTCAAGTGTTCAGAATTCATAATTGTTTATCTTTATATTGGTGGACTACACCCCAACATATACTTTCCAGAGAAAGTGCTACAAAAAGCTATTTAGAACACATAACGCAATATCAACAGCTTCTTCTCTTTTCTGTTCAAGACATGCATTCACTGTTTTAGAATCCGTTTTTCTAAACAGAACTGCAAGTCTCACAACAGCAATACTGAAGAAGAACTGTTTACAAAAAGAAGGCAAGCTGAAGAAGAAAAACTACAAACATGCAGCTGACATCACACAGCTTCCAAAAGTTAAAGTGCTTCCTCACCACTTTTATACAGGACCAACGCCACTATAAAGCAATGTGCTTCAGGCTTTTGGTTTAATGTTTCATCACATTCTTGCTTTTGTTCGTCTTTGTGTTTTCCATGCTCTTTTCTTTTTTTCATAAAAGCATTTATGTCATGTTTGATTATATTGGAAGACTTCACCCCTTTCAATTCCATTTTATTTGAGGACTGAAGGTCCACGTGTTACTGTACATTACTTTCAAATAAAGCAAATAAAAATGATTTTTATAAAACCAATCATAATAGAGGCAAAAAATTCAACATTATCTGAAAGAAACAATGCACCTTTAAGCATATAGTTTATGAGCAGCATACCTCCAAGCAAGCCAGGTGAACATCTTTAATAATACATTCATTTCCAGACAGGACTAGCCGTTTGAGTAATAGACAGCTTAATTCAAGGGTTGCCAATCGGACTTTCCCATCTAAAAGATCAAACACATTTCAAGCAATTAAAGTTCAAATTTCACTGTTTTAGGATCTCTGTTTTTCTAAATAGAACTACTATAAGTCTCACAACAGCAGTTCTGAAGAAGGACTTTCCTACTTTGATTTCATTAATATACAAACAGTATAGCAGATTTCACTATACAGTATTAAAAGAC
This sequence comes from Erpetoichthys calabaricus, assembly GCF_900747795.2. Classification (NCBI taxonomy): domain Eukaryota; kingdom Metazoa; phylum Chordata; class Cladistia; order Polypteriformes; family Polypteridae; genus Erpetoichthys; species Erpetoichthys calabaricus. Next base: position 125,525,125 of record NC_041404.2, on the reverse strand, counting down.
TAATGAAACAAAAGTTCAGACTTATTATTCATACTGTAAATACAGAAATGTTAAATAAACATATATTTTCAAATAGAATTCACAAATTATAGAGGACACACTGTTAATTAAAAAAAACAAAACAAAGATTTATCTTCCAAAAAAAAAAAAAAATGTCAAAACCATCATGTAACCACCATTTAATCAGGACATTTCTGGCAATGTGTGGGTAAAATACAAAGAATAAACTACTGATTTAATACCTGGTTGCGCTGCCTGGTTCATTATCCTAATAAGTCTTTCAGTCAGAACATGGCTGTAAGTGCTCTTTTCCACCTGTTGAAGGGGTAGATGAATCTTCTCTAGAAGCTGTGGATTGACACCTAAAAATAAAACAAATCAAATACTATCTCATATCGCCTATATCTATGACAATATAAAAGTAAAATATACTATATATATATATATATATATATATATATATATATATATATATAGTACAGTAATCCCTCCTCCATCGCGGATGAAAGCCTTGTCTCCTCTACAGTTGGGCAAGTGTCCAAATCTACAGCCCTGCTTTCTTTTGTTAGTGCCTGGCAATGCTCCAGCCATGCCTCCCTCCTCCTCCACATTTAGCTCCCCTGTCATGTTAAGGGATACCTACATACACTGCTGACCTGAGGTCCATCTGCAGTGAAATCAGACATGTGAGGAAAAATTCAGAAACTGAAGATAAAAAAAAATGGTTAGAATCCTTTTACCATTGAATCTCTTATTTACTACAGATTAGCATGGAAATGCACTGTATAGTTGACTTAATTTACTAACAAAAGTGACAAAACAAACAGATATAATGAAACCATATTGCCTTGCTTCAATGCCATCGTTAAGGCAGAGAACACTTTTAGAAATAACTGTTTGTCCATCTGTGTAACCCATAACATGTAAACCCATGAGACAGCTAAGATCTTCTCTTTCCCCAGTTATATTTGCAAGGCACCATCAATTGCATAACTAAAAGCAAAACTGTTCAATTTTGCATTGTATACAGTAATCCCTCCTCCATCGCGGGGGTTGCGTTCCAGAGCCACCCGCGAAATAAGAAAATCCGCGAAGTAGAAACCATATGTTTATATGGTTATTTTTATATTGTCATGCTTGGGTCACAGATTTGCGCAGAAACACAGGAGGTTGTAGAGAGACAGGAACGTTATTCAAACACTGCAAACAAACATTTGTCTCTTTTTCAAAAGTTTAAACTGTGCTCCATGACAAGACAGAGATGACAGTTCCGTCTCACAATTAAAAGAGTGCAAACATATCTTCCTCTTCAAAGGAGTGCGCGTCAGGAGCAGATCATGTCAGAGAGATAGAGAAAAGCAAACAAATCAATAGGGCTGTTTGGCTTTTAAGTATGCGAAGCACCGCGGCACAAAGCTGTTGAAGGCGGCAGCTCACACCCCCTCCTTCAGGAGCAGAGAGAGAGAGAGAGAAAAACAAACAACCAAAAATCAATATGTGCCCTTCGTGCTTTTAAGTATGCGAAGCACCGTGCAGCATGTCGCTTAAAGGAAGCAGCAGCACAGAAGGGAGCAAAGTGAAGATAATCTTTCAGCATTTTTTGACGAGCGTCCCTATCGTCTAGGTGTGCGAACAGTCCCCCTGCTCAATCCCCCTACGTCAGGATCAGAGAAAGTCAGCGCAAGAGAGAGAGAGAGAAAAGTACGTTGGGTAGCTTCTCAGCCATCTGCCAATAGCGTCCCTTGTATGAAATCAACTGGGCAAACCAACTGAGGAAGCATGTACCAGAAATTAAAAAACCCATTGTCCGCAGAAATCCGCGAACCAGCAAAAAATCCGCGATATATATTTAAATATGCTTACATATAAAATCCGCGATGGAGTGAAGCCACGAAAGGCGAAGCGCGATATAGCGAGGGATTACTGTACTGTGAAAAAGTTTTAGGCAGGTGTCAAAAAATGCTGTAAACAAAGAATGCTTTCAGAAATATAAATAATGGTTGTTTATTGTTATCAATTTACAAAATGCAAAGTGAGCAAACAAAAGAAAAATCTAAATCAAATCAATATTTGGTGTTCCTACCTTTTCCCTTCAAACCAGCATCAATTCTTATAGGTACACTTGCACAAAGTCAGGGATTTTGTAGGATTATAGTCAGGTGTATGATCAACCAATTATACCAAACAGGTGCTAATGATCATCAATGTCACACGTAGGTTGAAACACAGTCATTAACTGAAACAGAAACAGCTGTGTAGGAGGCTTAAAACTGGGTGAGGAACAGCCAAACTCTGCTACCAAGGTGAGGTTGTGGAAGACAGTTTCATGTCATGGCAAGATTGAGCACAATAATACACAAGGTAGTTATATACTGCAACAGCAAGGTCTCTCTCAGACAAAGATTTCAAAGCAGACTGGGGTTTCAAGGTGTGCTGTTCAAGCTCTTTTGAAGAAGCACAAAGAAACGGGCCACGTTGAGGATCGTAGATGCAGTGCTCGGCCAAGGAAACTTAGTGCAGCAGATGAAAGACACATCAAGCATATTACCCTTCGAAATCGGAAGATGTCCAGCAGTGCCATCAGCTCAGAACTGGCAGAAACCAGTGAGACCCAGGTACACCCATCTACTGTCTGGAGAAGTCTGGCCAGAAGTGGACTTCATGGAAGAGTTGCAGCCAAAAAGCCATACCTCTGACGTGGAAACAAGGCCAAGCGACTCAAGTATGCATGAAAATATAGGAACTGGGGTGCAGAAAAATGGCAGCAGGTGCTCTGGACTGATGAGTTAAAATTTGAAATATTTGGCTGTAGCAGAAGGCAGTTTGTTCGTCGAAGGGCTGGAGAGCGGTACAATAATGAGTGTCTGCAGGCAACAGTGAAGCCATGGTGGAGGTTCCTTGAACGTTTGGGGCTGCATTTCTGCAAATGGAGTTGGAGATTTGGTCAGGATTAATGGTGTTCTCAATGCTGAGAAATACAGGCAGATACTTATCCATCATGCAATACCATCAGGGAGGCGTATGATTGGCCCCAAATTTATTCTGCAGCAGGACAACGAACCCAAACATACAGCCAAAGTCATTAAGAACTATCTTCAGCGTAAAGAAGAACAAGAAGTCCTGGAAGTGATGGTATGGCCCCCACAGAGCCCTGATCTCAACATCATCGAGTGTGTCTGGGATTACAAGAAGAGACAGAAGGATGTGAGGAAGCCTACATCCACAGAAGATCTGTGGTTAGTTCTCCAAGATGTTTGGAACAACCTACCAGCCGAGTTCCTTCAAAAACTGTGTGCAAGTGTACCTAGAAGAATTGATGCTGTTTTGAAGGAAAAGGGTGGTCACACCAAATATTGATTTGATTTAGATTTCTCTTTTGTTCATTCACTGCATTTTGTTGATTTGATGAAAATAAATGATTAACACTTCCATTTTTGAAAGCATTCTTTGCTTACAGCATTTTTTCACACCTGCCTAAAACTTTTGCACAGTCCTGTATATATTTAAAAGTACCGCTGCTTTACTGGATTGAGAGGTGCCCACTGAGGTGGGTCTTGTCATTTGATTAGGTTTTTCCTTGCAGTCTACCTGGTGGTAATGAGGAGTAAGTACTAAGCCTTACCCACTAGGGGACCCAAGACACATTTGGAGGGATCACAATTGTCAACTGGCTTATGATCTTGGGAATTCCCCAGGAAGAGCTGAAAGAAGTTGCCTTAGATAGGTTGACACGGTCTTTTACTATAATGACCCTTATCAAGAGAAGCAGAATAAAACTGTAACAAAGTGTGAACTGATATTACTTATCTTGTACACCTACAAGTTGAGTTTATTAAAGAAAAGCAAATTTGCTTGGAGTTATGCAGTTTGATAAAAAAAAAACGATTTTCACTAAGAAACGTGATTATTCTGGGTGATGGTGTGTTTTGTTTTCAAGTAATCTTCATTTTATTTAATGCAATGAATATTGACAAAAGTATGGCTAAATGGCTAGATATTAATTTTTAGTTTGCAAAAAAATTTACATTTTCATTTACTTAAGAGTCTCTTTTGCAGAAAATCCTTTAAAACAAAAAACAATATAATTCAAAGCAGCAATATACAGTAACAAGTTCAGTGATTTTAATAATTAAAGCCTTAAAAGTCTTTAGAGAACATTTGTTAGCATTGAGGAAAATTAAAATAACAGTCACCAGCATCACAAATGTGAGTCTAGTGAGTGCCTTATGAAGTATGTATGCTTGAACAATGAAGGATGCACAGTTTGTAACTCCCTTACCACTTCCGGCCTTAGTGTGGATGAGGACACCTCAGAAGGGATGTTACCTCATTTACACTCCACCTTTGAAGACCTGCCTCTTCCAGCTGCCAAAACTGGAAGCAGGCATTTAGGGTAAACAGGCAGCTGAGAAAAACAGTAATACTTCTTAATGAAGCCAACTACAGGCTAACGAATGGTTCTTCCTGTTGGCCCCAAATAATAACGTTCTTTCTTTTTGTAGTTTCTTTTTCTTGCCAATGCTATTTAAACTGGGTCTTCCAGATTGGGACTCAATGCTTTTACAACTTTTGTACCTATCGTTACTCTAGTCGAACAAATTTTGATAAAAATAACAGATCCATGACTAGAAAGACTGCTAACAATACTAATGTTAAAGTTTTATCAATGTTAAAAAAATCCTAGATTTTTTGCTTTACCTAAAACCATCCCTATTTTTTGTTTTTGTAGTACTGTATGGAGGCTATGCTAACTGCCAGAATATGAAAAGTAACCAAATGTTATTTTTTAAAAAAACAAGGTAAACATCATCTGCTACCTGGTAATGAGTATCTTATACCTCTGTTTCTGATATTTTTGATTATAGTCATAAAGGTCTTATGTTAACAAATAATGGTGTACAGGTAGAGTAGTATAATGAATGTGCAAGGGCATTTAGTTGGCCAGTGCATGTACACCATCTGATTCACAGAGTCTACAAAATTTTACTCCAGTACTATGGAATGTGCAATAAATTAGCTGTGTAGGATAGAATCGCTTGGGATATATAGTATGTACCTTAAGTAGAAGCACAGGTACAGAAGAATACCATTTCAAATGTAAAGCAGTGTTCCTGTGCAATGTGAACACTATTATATCATCAATTTCACTCACTTTCTGCTTTCCACCGTCGTACTCTCCAGCATCACAGAGACCACGATACAGACTACTGTTTATAGCTTTTCTCTGAACATCTCCAACCTCTTTCTCGAATTCTTGTGAGAAAGGTCAAAACATGCATTTTCCTTCCCTGCTGAATGGGTTCCTGCCACTCACACTTGTTGATCTGTCCAGACTGTCACTCAAGAACAGATGCCTTTCTGCCCTACCTGTGAAGAATTGTTTACTGGTTGCTCTATTGGTTGCTATATTACTTTCACACAAACACTGTAATGGACAATGAGTGATTTATAACACTATAACAAGATTTTAAAATTTATTTTTTAAGGACCTTCCTCGATTTTGAGTTTCAGGCATTCACGGGATCAAAGAATGGTTAATTAGGTTCTCCCATATGCCCTGGGATATTTGGTATTTTGTACTCTGGATTCATGCAAAAGTAACAAACATTTATTGTTACTTGCTTTATCAACTCAACTCAACTGACAAAATACCACACGTGAACATCACACTTAGCTATTTACTGTTCATATTGATATGATCTTTAGATTTTTTTCACTGCAGAAATAAAACAACAATACTTCCAAAACTGTGAGGAAATAAACATAAACTGGAATTTCTTGCTGGTGTGGGAGTAGAAAATATTTCAGACATTGGTGAACAGCCGCACATTTTTTCTGATAGAAAGTTAAATGTGACATTAAGAGAAGTTACACTTTCAAAAAAACATGGTTTTCTGGACAAAAGCTGTAGAATTACACATTACCTGACATTAATTACGTGAGTTTTCCAAATCAAAAACTTTCTTGAATACAGTGATCCCTCGCTATATCGCGCTTCGTCTTTCGCGGCTTCACTCCATCGCGGATTTTAAATGTAAGCATATGTGAATATATATCGCGGATTTTTCACTGCTTCGCGGATGTCTGCGGTCTACAGTACGTGTGCTTCCTCAGTTGATTTGCCCATTTGAATTCAAACAAGGGACGCCTTTGAATTCAAACAAAGGACGCTATTGGCGGATGGCTGAGAAGCTCCCCAATCAGAGCCTTCGGTTAAGTTCCTGTGTGCTGCTGATTGGCTCAGCGACGGAGTGCTGCATTAACCAGGAAGTCTAATCTCACTCATTCATCATTAACGCACGTTACTGCTACTGCTGCAGGAGCCGTGTCCAAGCGCCAACAGAAGATGCAAATGATTGCAGAAAAGGTAAAGGTTTTGGATATGTGGAAGGAAGGAAAGAGCTACACCGCTGCAGGACACCATTACAGCATAAAGGAGTCCACAATTCTTTTTATTTAAAAAGGAGGAAAAGCATATAAGATCTACGGCCGCAGTGTCCTTTAACCAGGGTGCAAAACGAGTTGCAAGTGGACGTGATAAGGCAGTAGTCTGGATGGAATCTGCTTTAGGGATTTGGATTGAAGAGTGATGGAAGAAGTACAACGGCGGTGCTACACAGTCGCCTGAAGAGGCTCCTTTAGAAGAGCTCATCGTTATCGGACAAGTCGTCATGTCATTGTTGGTGAGTAACCATAATTAATTATTTACGTACAGTACTTATTAAATGTACATAGTTTAGTGTCACTGTACACACATTTTACTGTATACAATTTTTCTTGCATTGTACGTATTTATTACTGGTGGCCTGTCTGTCGTAATGGCTGTAACATATGTGATATCGGAGACGCTCTATATCTTTAAAATAATATTTAGGTTTTACTGTATGTAAACTGTGTTTACATACATAATTTCAACGAATCTTACCTAATATCTAAGAGAATACAAAGGGTTTATGCTGTATAATTGTGCGTGAAATGTTTATAATAGTGTGGGAGGGTTTAAAAGGGGTTAAAATATATAAAAATAACCATATAAACATATGGTTTCTACTTTGCGGATTTTCTTTTTTCGCGGCTGGCTCTGGAACGCAACCCCCGCGATGGAGTAGGGATTACTGTAGTATCAAATTCAATAATAATAATAATAAAAGAAATATATAAGAAAATTAATATATATGTTTTATTAATCTACCACATCACACACTTTAACCTCCTTGGCATTAATCCGGCGTGTGACTCGGAATTCTATGCAAAAACAGTCAGTTCTGAGTCATACTCAGCAAAGTGTAATGACTTATTTTATAGTGTTATGCCTAAATGAGTCTATGGACAGTATTCTGCTGTCAACTTGTAGATGAAGTAACATGATACTGTAAAAACATCACAAAGATTTGTTTTCTACCAATTTATGGTAAGAGGGATTTATTTATTTATTTATAAATTCTGCCAATTTATGATAAGAGGGATGGAGACTTCAACCAAAACCACAATGGGAAATGAGAAGCAGTAACACCAGCTTTTAGATCAAATTGAAACTGAAACATTAATTGACTCAAGCAATAGTAATGACAATGTGAATTGGTCATCAGACATTGACACGGACAGTGGAACTGACACCTGTTTGGTAGTTCTGACATGCCAAATTTCAGTAGTATTCGTTTTTAGTGTTGGCTTCATAGTTCAGCTAACAATCCTGCACTTCTTTGTTGTCCATTTACCAGTAACCATGGTCTAAAAATGTCTGTTGATCATGATTATCTGGACTATTTACAATTTGTTGATTATAGTCTAGTGGAGAAAATGTTTGTTGAAATGAACCAACAGTGTTGGAACAGTAAACCAGTTTCCTGATACTGTATGGTATAGTGGGTAAACCAGTCCAGAGACGGTCCACAAAATCGGTTGTTGCAGACACCAATTTTTGCAGAAGTTATTATTGAGTGTTGTTTTTCAGTCATGATATACCTGCATTTCACTAATAATAATGAATATGATATAGCCAACCATCCAGCACTGAAAACGTACAAACTACGTGATGTGTATCAGGTGATCATCAAAAATATACAGAAGTTGTACGTTCCTAGTCGTGACATAAGTATTGACAAAAGTCTCATGGGTAACACGGGAAGCTTGTCATGGATACCATACATCACATCCAAGCAAGCTTGATTCAGGATCAAGTTCTATGTGCTGTGCAAAAATCCTGGGTACATCTGGATCTTAATAATTTACACAGGTAGAGGGACCAAGTGAAGAGGCAAGTACATTCAATTTGGTTGGTTGGAAAAATTATGCATATGGTACTGAATGCATGGACAGCCATGATTTGCCTGGTGACTCAGTTTAAATGAATGCGTCAAGCTATAGGGTAGTGCAGAAGCCATATTGCAAAAAAAGAAAAATGATTGCAATCAAGTGCAAGGACAAGAAAGACACCTGCCTCCTAAGCACTGTTCATTGTGCAGTAACTGCCAACATTTGAGACAGGAGAAATGTGGAAGTCACTAAGTATTGCACTGTGCTAGCCTACAATAATACAAGGGGAGTGTCAATCATGCGGATCAGGCATTGACATTCTACCCAGTCATACACAAACAATAAGAAAAAGATTACCCAAAAAATAAAAAAAAAATCTATTGACATCTGTTTGAAAAGTGATTATGCACATTAGTGACTGCTCTCAGTTCTCACAATGTTCTAAAATTAAATAAATTTGGCTTCAGGTGACAAGCAAAACCTAACAGTTTACTTTGTCATTATTTAAACATACGCCACAGAAATGAAACATATATATATATATATATATATATATATTTGCAGTTGGAGATCCACGAAGGGAGAAAAAACGAATCACGTATCATAAAATAGGTTTATTCCTGAACTTTCAACCCCTATCATCAGAGGATAATGCTTAGACTTATAAGAATCAAAGGCAATATATAGCAACACATTCAGTGGGGCGGGTTGGGGGAGTGGGTGGCGGCTAGGTGGGGGGATGGGTGGAGGTGACTAAGTCAGTATGATCATGGGTTGTATAGTTTAATTATTGTGTACATGTCCTTCTTAAGTTGGCATATGCTGGATTTATGTCCAAGTGTCTGTTGATGGCGTTTTCATCTGATAGCCAAGACTCGGCCATATATATATATATATATATATATATATATATATATATATATATATATATATATATATATATATATATATATATATATATATATATATACACAGTACACAGCCAACCAAGTGAACAACACTCTCCAGGGGGTAGGCGTATCGATATCCAAGTCTACCATAAAGAGAAGACTGCATGAAAGTAAATACAGAGGGTACACTGCAAGGTACAAGGCACTCATAAGCCTCAAGAATAGAAAGGCTAGATTGGACTTTGCTAAAGATCATCTAAAAAAGCCAACACAGTTCTGGAAAAACATTTTTTGGACAGATGAAACCAAGATCAACCTCTACCAGAATGAAGGCAAGAAAAAAGTACGGAGAAGGTGTGGAACAGCTCATTATCCAAAGCATACCACATCATCTGTAAAACACGGTGTAGGCAGTGTGATGGCTTGGGTGTGCATGCCTGCCAGTGGCACTGGAACACTAGTGTTTATTGATGACGTGACACAGGACAGAAGCAGCCGAATGAATTCTGAGGTGTTCAGAGACATACTGTCTGCTCAAATCCAGCTAAATGCAGTCAAATTGATTGGGCGGCATTTCATGATACAGATGTACAATGACCCAAAACATACAGCCAAAAGCAACCCAGGAGTTTATTAAAGCAAAGAAGTGGAAAATTCTTGAATGGCCAAGTAAGTCACCTGATCTTAACCCAATTGAGCATGCATTTCACTTGTTGAAGACTAAACTTCAGACAGAAAGGCCCACAAACAAACAGCAACTGAAAGCCGCCGCAGTAAAGGCCTGGCAGAGCATTAAAAAGGAGGAAACCCAGCATCTGGTGATGTCCATAAGTTCAAGACTTCCGGCTGTCATTGCCAGCAAAGGGTTTTCAACCAAGTATTAGAAATGAACATTTTATGTCCAGTTATTTAATTTGTCCAATTACTTTTGAGCCCCTGAAATGAAGGGATTGTGTTAAAAAAATGCTTTAGTTGCCTCACATTTTTATGCAATCGTTTTGTTCACGCCACTGAATTAAAGCTGAAAGTCTGCACTTCAACTGCATCTGAGTTGTTTCATTTAAAATTGATTGTGGTAATGTACAGAACCAAAATTAGAAAAAACTTGTCTCTGTCCAAATATTTATGGACGTAACTGTAATTTATATATATATATATATATATATATATATATATATATATATATATATATATATATATATATATATATATATACACATACACACACACACACACACACTAGGGGGCTTTTTTTCCAATTCCACTTATTCTTCTTTTTTATTATTCTTTTTTGCTCTTTTTTCCGTCCAACGCATTTGAGTCTCTTTTCTCCGCGCTTTTCTTTCTTCTTCGTTTAATCGTCGACGTTTCATTTCATTTCTACCCTATTCATTTCTACCGTATTGATCTTATACACTTTATATGCACTGAGAGCCCTGGAGCTGTGTGTGCTGCATGACTGCATTTACACTACTAATTTGTTTTTTTTGATATTGCTTGTAAGTAGGGTGTGTCTTGCAAGACTCTCGTTCTATGTTCCCGTGAGATGCACCGTGGCAGGTCTCTTTCGTCTCGCGGGTCTTTAAATTATCTTCTGAGAAGATCACGTATCGTAGACTATCAAGACAGGGACAGGATTTCTTTTTATAATAGATATATATATATATATATATATATATATATAGTGAAATAGTGCGGCCCGGACACAGACAGGCAGATACATTTACAGCCATCACCACACGTTTATTTACACTCTTTATATTACAAGTCCTAAGTGCACCGCCACACAAACAAACCCCAACAGTCTCCCAAAGTCCAGGCTCCTCTTTAATCCACTTCTCTTTCTCTTTCAGGCCTCTCGTTGCCGCCTCCTCTCCGACCTCGTCCTTCTCCTCACCCAACTCCAGCCTTGATTGAAGGGAGGCGGCTCCTTAAATAGGCAGGCGGCTGATGACCACACCCAGCCACCTGCCACTATATATATATATATATATATATATATATATATATATAAAAAACTGTATATACATATATACACACACACACATATATTTTTTTTATATATACATATAAAAAAAATCTAAATCATGTACTGTATATTATATTGCAGTGGGGCTGCATAGTTATAGTGTTGTCAATTGTTAGTACTACGTGCGTCTTGTTTCCATCGTCCCTTTGCTGTTTATGTGTGTGTCAGTGAATGCCGTGGGAGAGGACAACGGAGTGCTAGGAAGGGGTCAAGCAACTAAAGAGCCATCTTCAAAAGCTGCCCGTTCTGGCCCAGCCAGATCCGCAGCTCACTTTCCAGGTACAAACAGATGCCAGCAACCTGGGGCTTGGCGCCGTGCTCACTCAGAAAATCCACCAGGCTGAACATGTCATTGCTTACACCTCTCGAGCATTGCACAGCACTGAGCTGAGCTGAATTATTCGACGGCTGAAAAAGAGTGTTTGGCTGTCGTGTGGGCTGTGGAAAAATGGAGACACTATCTGGAGGAGGTTGAATTTGAAGTGTAGACAGACAATCACGCTCTGACCTGGGTATTTAATCACCCGAAGACCTCCTCCCGTTTAACCAGGTGGGTACTCTGCCTCCAGAACTTTACTTTCAAGGTGACCTATCGGAAGGGCTGTGGCAATATCATGCCTGATGCACTGTCCAGGGCGTCAGAGCCACCAGGAATGGTGTGTTTGGCAGAGGCAAAAAAGATGGTCCTCCCTCTGCCAAGAAGCCTTCAAGACCTGGCTCAAACACAATCCACCAGTTCATTCTGCCAGAACATCAGGAAGGGACTGGAGCAGCAGCGTACTGACCGGGTACACTTTGTGGACCTCCAGGGGGTTCAGTACAGGACCATTCCATCCTTCCTTGGGGGTCTACAACACCATTTAGTGGTCTCGGAAGAACTCGTCCCCGACTTTCTGAATTTTTATCATGACAGTCAGCAGCTAAAAAACCCACCTGGTAAACCGGCAGGATTTTTACAGTCGACTTGATGGGGCCATTTCCTGTTACCAGCTCGAGGAAAACCATCCTGATGGTGGTGATCGATTATTTTTCGAAGTGGGTGGAGCTGTTTGCATTAACGGATGCTAAAACCAACAAAATATGCTCCACCCTGAAGAACGAAATCTTCACCCGCTGGGGGGTGCCGAAGAATATCGTTTCAGACCGGGGTCCGCAGTTCACGAGCTCTGTATTGGATGAACTGTATACAGCCTGGGGAGTGAAGAAAAACCTGACAACAGCTTACCATCCCCAGGCCAACATGACAGAGCGAGTGAACCGGACCCTGAAGAACATGATCGCCTCCTATGTGGGTGAACGCCATCAGGATTGGGATAAATGGCTCCCCGAGCGCCGGTTTGCCCTGAACACCGCTGTGCATGAAGCCACAGGTGAGATGCCTACTTTGATTGCGCTGGGCAGACAGCCGAAGGGCCCGCTTGACCGACTCCTTTCCAGAGCCCCTAGTCCAGAAACCACCAGTTACAACAATTTATTTAAACTTGAGGAATTGCGGCGGAGAATCCAACAGAGGTTGGTGAGTTCGACATCCAGACACGCCAAGTTGTACAATGCCCGGCGTAAGGAAGCGCACTTTCAGCCGGGTGATTTGGTCTAGATTAGAGCTCACCATCTCTTGGATGCCAGCAAAAGTTTCTCTGCCAAGCTAGCACCTAAATGGTTAGGTCCAGCCAATTTCCAGATTCAAAGGGGTATCGGCACTAACTCCAAGCTTGACACTATTCATGTGGCCAACATCAAGCCGTACTTCGGCCCTTCCTTGTCTAAGGTTGGTGGGGGGATGGGGATGTAGCAGGGCTACATAGTTATAGTGTTGTGAAATGTTAGTATTACGTGCGTCTTGTTTATATATATATATATTATATATACAGTGCATCCGGAAAGTATTCACAGCGCATCACTTTTTCCACATTTTGTTGTTACAGCCTTATTCCAAAATGGATTAAATTCATTTTTTTCCTCAGAATTCTACACACAACACCCCATTATGACAACATGAAAAAAGTTTACTTGAGATTTTTGCAAATTTATTAAAAATAAAAAAATTGAGAAAGCACATGTACATAAGTATTCACAGCCTTTGCCATGAAGCTCAAAATTGAGCTCAGGTGCATCCTGTTTCCCCTGATCATCCTTGAGATGTTTCTGCAGCTTAATTGGGAGTCCACCTGTGGTAAATTCAGTTGATTGGATATGATTTGGAAAGGCACACACATGTCTATATAAGGTCCCACAGTTGTCAGTTCATGTCAGAGCACAAACCGAGCATGAAGTCAAAGGAATTGTCTGTAGACCTCTGAGACAGGATTGTCTCAAGGCACAAATCTGGGGAAGGTTACAGAAAAATTTCTGCTTCTTTGAAGGTCCCAATGAGCACAGTGGCCTCCATCATCCGTAAGTGGAAGAAGTTCGAAACCACCAAGACTCTTCCTAGAGCTGGCTGGCCATCTAAACTGAGCGATAGGTGGAGAAGGGCCTTAGTCAGGGAGGTGACCAAGAACCCGATGGTCACTCTATCAGAGCTCCAGAGGTCCTCTGTGGAGAGAGGAGAAGGACAACCATCTCTGCAGCAATCCACCAATCCGGCCTGTATGGTAGAGTGGCCAGACGGAAGCCACTCCTTAGTAAAAGGCACATGGCAGGCCGCCTGGAGTTTGCCAAAAGGCACCTGAAGGACTCTCAGACCATGAGAAAGAAAATTCTCTGGTCTGATGAGACAAAGATTGAACTCTTTAGTGTGAATGCCGGGCGTCACGTTTGGAGGAAACCAGGCACCGCTCATCACCAGGCCAATACCATCCCTACAGTGAAGCATGGTGGTGGCAGCATCATGCTGTGGGGATGTTTTTCAGCGGCAGGAACTGGGAGACTAGTCAGGATAAAGGGAAAGATGACTGCAGCAATGTACAGAGACATCCTGGATGAAAACCTGCTCTAGAGCGCTCTTGACCCCAGTCTGGGGCGACGGTTCATCTTTCAGCAGGACAATGACCCTAAGCACACAGTCAAGATATCAAAGGAATGGCTTCAGGAGAACTCTGTGAATGTCCTTGAGTGGCCCAGCCAGAGCCCAGACTTGAATCCGATTGAACATCTATGGAGAAATCTTAAAATGGCTGGGCACCGACGCTTCCCATCCAACCTGATGGAGCTTGAGAGGTGCTGTGAAGAGTAATGGGCGAAACTGGCCAAGGATAGGTGTGCCAAGCTTGTGACATCATATTCAAAAAGACTTGAGGCTGTAATTGCTGCGAAAGGTGCATCGACAAAGTATTGACCAAAGGCTGTGAATACTTATGTACATGTGATTTCTCAGTTTTTTTATTTTTAATAAATTTGCAAAAACCTCAAGTAAACTTTTTTCACATTGCCATTATGGGGTGTTGTGTGTAGAATTCTGAGGAAAAAAATGAATTTAATCCATTTTGGAATAAGGCTGTAACATAACAAAATGTGGAAAAAGTGATGTGCTGTGAATACTTTCCAGATGCACTGTATATTTTTCTATTTTGCATTTGTCTTGTTATTTCATTTAATACAATTAATCAGTTTAATTTTACATACCTGCTTTTCTGTTGTGCTTATATTTACACTGTCGATTGTGGGGAAAAGTTTAATTTGTTAGAGGTACGGCTTGATAGTTAGATTCAAACTCAGTAAATTATCCAGGCCACAGGTCTTGGAGGTGTAGCTGCAGGCTGGGTAAGGGGTCGGCCGTTACAATATATAAGGCCAAATCATAGCTGTCCATACATTCAGTGCCATATACATCATTTCTCTATATGGCAAATACACACAGTATATTATCAGATAGCAACTCAAATGAGGGGCTTCGCTAGTCCTGACTACTGGGTTTACAGTCAACCAAAACAGAAAATATGTCCTAGGTCAAGGTATAGAAAATTTCCACAAATCTTCCTGAAAGGTGCTCTTAAGAATTAATCGGTAATTATAGATGACTTAGACAGGGACTGAAATATAGTGGTAACTACAGAAGATTTCTCAGCTCTAGGGATTAAATAACTGACCTTGGGGAATGTAGAGTAATTTGGAACATATAGATTAAGCAACAGCTTCCTAATAGGAGGAAGGAAGAAGCAGTAGAGGCATAACCAAAGGGGAAAACTGCACTGACATATTAGAAGGACAAATATTTTAATAAAGTTTTCTTTGACATACAGACCCATGATTTTTGTTTGTTTGTTTTGATATTTATTGTTCTCACCTTATTGTAAAAAGAATCACAAAAACTCTTTCTGAAAATTATATGATGATTGTAACCATAACACATAAAAAATGTACTTGTGTACATAAGCATTTAAGAAAGACATCATTGGTTTTTCCATGTTATAAGAGCCAGTCTTAAAAAGTTAATGTTAAGGTTAATTAAATTCACATACTGTAAGTGTATGCTTAATTTCAATAGAATATCAGTTTGTCATCATTACTGAGATTATGGTATAAACTTTTACCTCCTATAAATTAACATGAACTAGAACTTTCTTAGCTAGAACTTTAAAAACTAAGTGTTAATTAAGTTAGTTTGAAAACAGTCTTACTACTAGAAGCATAGTCAGTTGGATTAGTTTACAAATAGAACACTGGCATACAGTTTTCTGACCGTGCTGACAGTTCTACACGTAATACGACTGTATCACCAAACTTAGAGAGAAATGAAACAAGATAAATAAGCCTTAAACAGAACTTTTCTTTTCATTGTAATATCAATTTTCATTTTTTTGTGTAAACTGTTTTACTTTGAATTTACTAAAATTTTTAAAACGAAGTTATTTGGATTGTGTAATTATTTGAAAATGAATCATACTTTTGCCTGAACTGTCCTAGCAAGTAAGCTAAAAGCTGTAGAACTCTGGTAATTTTGAACAAAATCAGTTACACTTGTTTTAAATGCAACTACCAACATGTAATGTTTCATTAATCTATTAGACAGTATTGATGTAACATCATATTAGGCAAACCAAAAGAAGCTCACCTTTACTATGGGACATGGCATAGAGAAGACACAAAACAAAAAGGGCATAGTAGTCATCTGCTGTGCAGTCCAGTGCATTATACACCATATCTAGAAATGGTCTTAGAATAAGAAAAATAATATTAAGTCAGATTTGGAAATAATATATAAATACATATATTTGAAAGAATCAAAATAGTGTTAATGCTTTTAGTTACACAACTTAAAGTAAAAATAAAAACAGGCATTGCAAACCAGTTACTTGACTACATAGTCTTCCCTTACTGTCCTGGAAAATATAATATTAACCAGTTAGTTACTTTTCCAGTATGCAGTATACAACAAGACTTAAGACAACTATTAATATTTTATATAAGCAAATGATCATTTTTGAGATACTTATAGTGCACTCAGCAAACAATTTAATCTTATGCAATACTATACACTTTGTTTTTAAAAAAATAATATTTATTGAAGAAAAGAAAACCTGTTTTTAATCTTTATTTGCAAGATATAATATAATACCTATGATCTTAAAGTGCTCAAATGTTCTAAACGTTAACTACAAACACAACAGACTGGATAAATATCTAATTCCCTGAGCAAGGTGAACACTGAGAACATTTTTATGTCCATTTTATATTATTAAGGTATCTAACTCTACCAAACAGAACAAAGTGCAGGTTATGTGGTTGTGCTACTGGGAAACTTCTGCCAATTTCTATTTTCCAGATCTTCTTTATTTAAAAGCACATGTACAAATTGAAATACCTCATTATTTTCTGTCTGATAAAAAGCATTTATAAGTATTCTACAAATTTTTATGGTTGATTTTGCTCCTGGTACCTGCTTCTCTGGACCTCTGCTACAGCAGCAGCTGCTGCTGTCTTCTCTTCATCTGTTGTGTTCAGCTCTGTTAGCCCCATCATTTCGAACATCTTGCATCTCTCCATAATTACCATCTCAATTTCTAGAATATTAAAACATAATATTTTAATATTTTGAAATGAGCTACCCAGCTAAAGCAAGGTGAGGTATAAAATCAGCCACTGTGCTTGTTATAAATAGTTTATGATTGGCACAAAAAAATATCCATAAAAACTCACTAGTTGGAGTAAGAACAAGGCAGAGCAATGCCACTACAAGCACTGCACTCAACAAATTTGAGAAGGCCAAATACACTTAATTCTCCTTAGGGGCAAATATACAAAGAAGACTGTAATCCCTCACATCCCCTGTCCCTGCGGAACATATTCAGAGTAGGAAACAGACCATACCAGAGTGAGAAATTTGATTGTAAATCCAATGCTGTTTGTTCAGTTGAATTTTAATATACAATATCTAATTGGAAATTCTCAAGTATTCTCATAGGCTGTAGCTTCTTACCAGCCAGCCAAGAAGTTGTAGCAAGTCGCATTTCCCAGACCTTTAGGTCCAACTTGCACATGGGATACATGTATTAATATATAACTTAACAGCAATTCCATTTTTTATACTCCTGTGAGATGCGATATATTTGCACCAGTGCTTCATCAATTCCTGGAAAGATTTCATGTACACATCTTTTGTTACCGTGCTTAGAACCTCTTTGGAACAATGAAAATCTGGTCAGCCCACCCAACCCCCAAAGAAATTCCACGTGATATCTGTATAGAAATTTCCTTCTAGACTGCGTGGTTTGAGTGTGACATTTTTTACTGGATTTCTTCAACAGTAGAAATGTTCTTCCCTCCAGTCTCAACTTTAATTTGGGGAACAAAAAGAATTCACAGGGAGCAAGATCTGGAGAATCTGAGGGGTGCAAAGCAACAACCACATTGTTTCCAGTGAAAATCAACTGACAGTGCAGTGTTTGCAAAATGAGGTTTTCTGTATGCCACTGCCCTAGATGTTTTTTTCCTGATGCTTTCCCGCAGTTGCCTCAGCTGTTCAATATAATGTCGCTGGTTAACAGTATGTTCACAAGGAACATACTCTTTATTAATAAGTCTATCAATGCTGAAAAACACAATCAGGGTATTGATGAAAAAATACCAAAGTCATGTGCATGATTATGAAATAAATATCAGACTTATGTTGACTACTTAACAAGACTATAGGTATATAATATGTAGCAGCATATTTGAGACCTATATCATACTGCCATGCTTTTCACTGATTCCAGCAATATTTGGTTTCCCAATCATATATTACGACACATTGTCTGTCTCTGTGTTCTTGCTCCAGAAAAGTGAGTTAGGAAGATTAATAGATGGACAGACAATTGTCTGTTATCTTTTTGGGGTTGTTCCATTCTCAAAAGAAGGGATTGCATGTTATTAATAGTGTACTATATAGAGCACAGAATCAATAGTTTATATAAATGAGTTTTCGGCATGTCAGTTGCACTTTTCTTAGATATATTAATATTTTGGTGTTTAGTTCAGTAACAGAATAAGCTGTTATAAAATAAAATGTTAAACACAAAGCTATGCCAGAGTTACCCGCAGGACTCTGTTACGATAATCTAATTATCAAGTATTCTGTGTTCAAATATTCCGAGTATAAGAAGTTGATCCTCTTCCAATAAATACATTTTTTAGGGGTTCATTAAAAAAAAACCTCTGAATATTGTGCTTGAAATTGATTATCTTTGTAACTGAATATTGAGAAAGCAAAAGTTAAAAACAAGCAAATGCAGATGTGAATAACAAAGAAGGTAGTTTAGAAGACTGTCACTTGTGAGATAGCTGATCCATCAGAAATGAAAAACTGTTGAGTCAGAAAAAAGGTAACAGTTTTAAGGGGATTGACTTATTTTAGGCTTACAGCTTAGTAGAAAAAAAGATTATTATTTATTTATTTTATTTTTTTTTTTTTTTTTACAAATTTAAATGTTCTGACTCCAAAAAGTAAAAGAGCATTTTTCTTCTTGGAACCTACTTAACAGTTTATTTGCAAGGTTTTGGAGTAATTTAATTTTACAAATACCAAAACAATAATTAATGAATAACATGAAGTAAATTATTGATTTTTAAGTTTAAACATCTTAATAAGGATGAGAACATGGTTTGCTGACAACAATCATAATGAGAATATCTTTCAAAAGTGTAGGCTGATGGTTCAGTTAAAGTGTTAAAACCAAACAAATCTTTCCATAATTAATAACACCCTGTATTAAAGGTATAGAGGATGCAATTATTATAAAATGTTTAAATATAAGCTGTCTCACTCTTTTTAATCATTGTGGCATTAGTCCCCAACCTGATCAGATGAAGTCTACTAAATATTTATTATATACAAGTGTCAGGTACTCAATGTACTTTCCAGTTCACAACTAATGCTTTTAAACTGCTATTACATTCCAAACAGCTTGACTGTACAGAGTATACTTTTACTTCAAAAACAAAATATGATTTAAATTTAGTCATGCTTTTCAAATTATTAGTTCTAATACCCTGCACAAGTCAGAATGCTATTCATACTGTCATGGTACTACAATGTTTTGGGGTTTATTTTACAAAAGTAAAATTTACTTCTATATTTTGTTTGTCTATAAATTATAATAATTAAAATATATTAATCTTCTGTGCTAGCATGCTCACCCTCTGTATCCCCGCTTGTCTTGTTGCTCTTTGAACTTGATTCTGTAACTTTAGCCTTCTCAGTATCATCTGGACAATCTTCGGGGCCTTTTTCTTCCTCATCTTCTTCTCCAACATTCTTGTAGTTTGGCCTCCGTGGCATTCTCTTTTTTCCTCTTTGACGATTTATTTCCAAAGATCTTTCTAAACTCTCTGCAGGTTTTGTGAACCGCCTGACACTTGAATTAATCTGATGAAGAAAAAAAAAATGAAATTGAAAATGGATATATTTTTCGGTTAAAATATTTACAAAATTTTTTTCTTGACTCTAAATGTTGTCACACTTGTGCACATGGGAGGCAGCTAAAGGGCTCAAAAGAACGTAATTCCTGGTCAGACCAGGGGGTGGCAGAGTGCACTAATCCTTTCTCTTATCTCTCCGCAGACCAAATCCGGGAAATTCTGCCTGGCTCTATGTGATATCCCGTATAGTGGGAAAGTGGCCCCAGCCTACACTCTGGACATCTCACAGTTTATGAACCGAACAGGATCAGTGGAGAGATGATACACAGAGAAAAATTGAAGGGTGAATGGTGCAAGTTTATTAACAAGAGTACTGTACAACAAAAAAATGCAGCAGTGTCAGGCGGGCTCTGAGGCACAGTCCTTCAGCACTGACACTTCTTCAGAAATAAATAAAAACAAAAAAAGGAAAAATATGGTGTATTTACAAAAACAGTGCACTCCTACAAAAACTATACACACACTCCAACAATTAAGGTAGTCTTCCTTTATCTCTGGCTCAAGAATCTCCTCCAACAGGAAAAGAAAAAAAAAATGCACAAGAACAAAAATAAGTGTGTGTATATACAAAAAGAAAAAAAACAATTGCACCAAACCCAAAATCATCCCAGCACCAAATAAGTATGCATACCTCCAACAAATCTTTATCACTAGGAGATATATAACTATATATACAAAAGAATATTTACAAAACCGCCAAAATCACAACTGCTCCTCTAATAGCTCAGCAGTGCTTAATCCTACCTCACCTTTAGGTCCACTGACGACCCCTGTTGGCCAGCAACTCCTTAAATATAATCAGCAAGATTATCCAGCCAATCTGCCACCCCATCTAACAAACGCACCTAACCAGGCAGACGCTGGCACGTTCACGACACGCGCCGCAACATGCCCTTTTGCATTTGCAGCCACTTCCATTTATACGGGAGGCTGCCTCAAACCTTTTTTGTTGTGTCAAGGCTTGTTTATTTACCACAATGTTCATAAATGTTATTCAAGGTAACATCAATACGAATTTGAGTAGCATACTACAAGGATGGTAATGAAAAATACATTAAGAAGGAAAAATGGCAGTTTCCTCAAACTACATAATAACTACCACCAATATCTAATAAAAACTGGCCTACAAAACTGGAAGCTTACTGTTTTGAATGAGGAATTTTTGTTTTACTCCCAGAAAGTGTTGCTAGCTTTATTTGCCTATTGATGCACCCATTTGTTTGTCAATCAGTTTTTTTTTCCACTAGAGTATTATGTAAAGAGTGGTATATCCTAGAAGAATTTGGCACAGTTATGATATAAACTCTGTACAGAATTTTAGTTCCTCTCAATGCATTTTCACTGATACTAAGTCTGATTAGTCTAAACTGCACATTTTTTAAATGTGCAAAGAAAACAAACCTCTCTCAGAGAAGAATGTCATAAAAAACTCAATACAGAAAGTAACTGAGCCAAACGTTTAACCTAGGTCCATGAAGATGTGAGGAAGAAACATTAATAATTGCACCAAAGGATGACCATAATGTGTATATTGATTAATAATAACACAAGCAGCTAAGAATATTATTTGATTGTATCATCAACACTCAAAACAGATAATTGTAAAAACAGTAAAACAGATCTTAGCAAAACCAAGGCTCTAGAATACAGTTCGGTCCATAAATATTTGTACAGAGACAACTTTTTTCTGATTTTGGTTCTGTACATTACCACAATGAATTTTAAATGAAACAACTCAGATGCAGTTGAAGTGCAGACTTTCAGCTTTAATTCAGTGTGGTGAACAAAATGATTCATAAAAATGTGAGGCAACTAAAGCATTTTTTTAACATAATCCCTTCATTTCAGGGGTTCAAAAGTAATTGGACAATTGACTCAAAGGCTATTTCATGGGCAGGTGTGGGCAAGTCTGTCGTTATGTCATTATCAATTAAGCAGATAAAAGGCCTGGAGTTGATCTGAGGTGTGGTGCTTGCATGTGGAAGATTTTGCTGTGAACAGACAACATGCGGTCAAAGGAGCCATCCTTAAGCTGCGAAAACAGAAAAAACCCATCCGAGAAATTGCTACAATATTACGAGTGGCAAAATCTACAGTTTGGTACATCCTGAGAAAGAAAGCAAGCACTGGTGAACTCAGCAACGCAAAAAGACCTGGATGTCCACGGAAGACAACAGTGGTGGATGATTGCAGAATCATTTCCATAGTGAAGAAAAACCCCTTCACAACAGCCAACCAAGTGAACAACACTCTCCAGGGTATAGGCGTATCGATATCCAAGTCTACCATAAAGAGAAGACTGCATGAAAGTAATACAGAGGGTGCACTGCAAGGTGCAAGGCACTCATAAGCCTCAAGAATAGAAAGGCTAGATTGGACTTTGCTAAAGAACATCTAAAAAAGCCAGCATAGTTCTAGAAAAACATTCTTTGGACAGATGAAACCAAGATCAACCTCTACCAGAATGATGGCAAGAAAAAAGTATGGAGAAGGCGTGGAACAGCTCATTATCCAAAGCATGCCACATCATCTGTAAAACACGGTGGAGGCAGTATGATGGCTTGGGCGTGCATGGCTGCCAGTAGCACTGGGACACTAGTGTTTATTGATGACGTGACACAGGACAGAAGCAGCTGAATGAATTCTGAGGTGTTCAGAGACATCTACTGTCTGCTCAAATCCAGCTAAATGCAGTCAAATTGATTGGGCGGCGTTTCATGATACAGATGGACAATGACCCAAAACATACAGCCAAAGCAACCCAGGAGTTTATTAAAGCAAAGAAGTAGAAAAGTCTTGAATGAATTCACTTGATCTTAACCCAATTGAGCATGCATTTCACTTGTTGAAGACTAAACTTCAGACAGAAAGGCCCACAAACAAACAGCAACTGAAAGCCGCTGCAGTAAAGGCCTGGCAGGGCATTAAAAAGGAGGAAACCCAGCATCTGGTGATGCCCATGAGTTCAGGACTTCAGGCTGTCATTGCCAGCAAAAGGTTTTCAACCAAGTATTAGAAATGAACATTTTATTTCCAGTTATTTAATTTGTCCAATTACTTTTGAGCCCCTGAAATGAAGGGATTGTGTTAAAAAAATGCTTTAGTTGCCTCACATTTTTATGCAATCGTTTTGTTCACCCCACTGAATTAAAGCTGAAAGTCTGCACTTCAACTGCATCTGAGTTGTTTCATTTAAAATTCATTGTGGTAATGTACAGAACCAAAATTAGAAAAAAGTTGTCTCTGTCCAAATATTTATGGACCTAACTTTATAACTAAAATAAGCTGTTTCACTACAACTGTGGATAACGTAATTGGATCAGGTCAAATGTACTTATAAGACAGTTGATGAGGGTGGTAAAGGTTGCACAAGTAATGGAAAATGCATTTAAGCTATTCATTCAAAATCAGTAGTTCATCATAAAATGATAACATCTCAGTACTCTATAATTGCATAGTGGCAGCCTTCTCAAGAAAAATTTTCAGTTGTGTGCAATTTACATTGGAAGAAACCACCTGAAATAAGAAAATAACCCTTCATCTCTGGAATACTGGAGATTGTTAAAATGCTCTTTACTATTAGCCCAAAGACTGCAGAATGTGAACACACATCTTAAGGCCTTAAACTCTTTTTTGTTTTTTTAACATGAGGACCCACTTAATGGCCCAGGCATGACAAAGTTTAATGTAGCTGTATATATACTGCAGATCACTGGCCATGGCCAAGTAAAGGTGTATGACAGTTTAAAAGATGTAATGCACTTCAGGTCAAACTGATGATGTTTCTGTCAGAGAAACTAATTGGTGGGGTCTAAAATAAAATTTGAGAATACAGTATTAATGCTGAATTTCAGCTCATTTTTCATAATATATTTTTGTGTACATTGAAAAAAGACCACACATCCACATGACCTAATACTTTAAAAATCATTTAATTCCAAGATGATAATTGTGTGTGATAGAAGAGTGCTATGTACCATGTACAGCAAAACCTTATAAAAAAACATTACTGTAAAAAGTTGCAGGTAATGTATATAAGGCTGGACTACTAGGTTTGCAAAGCTGCTAGCCCAGTAAAATACCATATGTGTTTACAGTCTGTCCACCCCTGAATAGGGTTTTTCCCCAATACAGTCTGACATTAACTGTATGCTGAAAAAATCCTAAATACAGTTGCCCCTCTGCATTGGTTAGGATTAAGGGGTAAAAGATCCCCATGAATGATCAAAATTTGCAAATAATACTTGGGACCTTCTAAAAGGGTGGGGGGATGTCAAAAAGCGAGCAAGTGAGCACGAGCTCAAAAAAAGAAAGAGCCTACAAGGATGGCTAAAGCAAAACCAGCAAAAACCAGCAAAACCAAGGAGCTGGTGGTGGATTTTAGGAGGACCAGACCCCTCATGGACCCCGTGATCATCAGAGGTGACTGTGTGCAGAGGGTGCAGACCTATAAATACCTGGGAGTGCAGCTGGATGATAAATTGGACTGGACTGCCAATACTGATGCTCTGTGTAAGAAAGGACAGAGCCGACTATACTTCCTTAGAAGGCTGGCGTCCTTCAACATATGCAATAAGATGCTGCAGATGTTCTATCAGACGGTTGTGGCGAGTGCCCTCTTTGTACGTGGTGGTGTGCTGGGGAGGCAGCATAAAGAGGAAGGACGCCTCACAACTGGATAAACTGGTGAGGAAGGCAGGCTCTATTGTAGGCATGGAGCTGGACAGTTTGACATCCGTGGCAGAGCAACGGGCACTGAGCAGGCTCCTGTCAGTAATGGAGAATCCACTGCATCCACTGAATAGTATCATCTCCAGACAGAGGAGCAACTTCAGCAACAGACTGCTGTCACTTTCCTGCTCCACTGACAGACTAAGGAGATCATTCCTCCCCCACACTATGTGACTCTTCAATTCCACCCGGGGGGGTAAACGTTAACATTATTCAAAGTTATTGTCTGTCTGTATACCTGCATTGTTATCACTCTAAATTATTTAATTTAATATTGTTTTCTATTAGTATATATACTGCTGCTGGAGTATGTGAATTTCCCCTTGGGATTAATAAAGTATCTATCTATCTATCTATCTATAGCTCCGTGCAGCTTTTGGTAGACAAGAGTGTGAACTAGTGAGAACAAACAAGAGTGCAGAGCGCAAACCGGCTCAGAGTACATGTTTGGATCAAACAAATAACTAAGGGAGCAGTGAAAGCAGAAGGTAGCTGGCATATATCCCACAATGAATGATATAGTATGCATTTACATTAATGAGTACTAAGTAACACTAATATTTATATATTATATGATTTTATTTGATACAAATCATTTTCAGTATTGTTTATATATTTTTGCATAGCACAGCATTTGCCAGTTACTGTGATCTTTTGGCAAGATTCAAAAATATTCCCATTTAATTAAACGAAACTGCAAATATCAAATTTGCAAATCTGGAGGGGCAAATGTACCAGCTAAAATTTTTATTTTTATTTGAAAATTAGTTTCTGCTACTGTTAATTTGGCACTATTGTGGCTTTGAGGTGACAATGCAAGTGGAAGTACCATTCTACTGTGCTTTTCCCAGCTTTGAATCTCGTTAATTTGTGAAGCTAAGGGTCTCTCCTGAACACAAACTATACATAGACCTAAGTGTATACTTGGCTTAAAAAAGCCTTATTTGGCCCTGACAGCCCTTTGGGAAAGCAGAATCATGTTAGAAAAGCCAAACATTTCTAACCACTCCTTAATCTCCTTCTGCTTGAATCAGTACCTGTAATGGTACCTATTTATCTACGCATACAAAATTTAAAGGACTGTTTTGTCTATCACACAAAAAGCCTTTGAAGCTTGATCTTGGTCTCAACTGACATCTTATGCTGTGCCATGATTCGGGACATAACATGCACATCCTCCAACACAACACAGACCAGGAAGGCGACTGGACCACAACTTGCCACATCTCTGAGCTGTCAACTACGGCCGAGCTATCATGCTGCAGCTCTGACATGAAAATAACCTCGGCAACAGAAGACCAAAACAATAATTTTAGCAGAGTAACTGGGAGTGCTGGCTTATCACCTGCTCAGTCTTGACAAAAAACTGCGGACAGGTGCTGATGGTGATCAGTGTTACAAAGGCAGGCTGCTCCTCTTTATTGCTCATGTGAGTCCGACACTTTTACACCTTAACAAAGTCCTTACTGCCCTCTTCTCACAAACAACACAACAGTACCATTAATAGTGTAACCAGTTTTCCTGTATTTCCGGATGGCCACATTCACAAATGAAATGCAGTGCACAAACGCATCTGGTTTTCTAATGGTGGGTTGTGTTTAGCCAAACTGCATTTACAAAAGACACCCCCCCCCCCCCAGTTTCATCTAGACCACTTTCTGAGAAATGTACGAGTCCAAGAGTGGCTAATGCACTCTTGCAAATCACTACCTATTATGATGTTATATTTGACATAATCTACGCAGTGAGATTCAGCCCACTGCTTTTCAGTGGCTAAAAGTAATAACTAACTTCTTTTTTTTTTTTGGTTGATACATATTTATTCAAACCCACTGTGTAATTAGTCAGTACTAGTTTAATGCTTTGATGTCAAAATTTTTTACCAGTTTATGGCTTTGAATGAATACACTATAAATTGCCTTTATAACATTTATGAATGCTGCTGTTGGTGATGTCCTTTACTACTCTCCTACTGCAAATACCTTCCTCGGTCTATGCACCTCATCGTTTACTGATAGAAAACAAGCTGAACATGAACACTAACTACCAACACAGACAAACCACCACAAGTTAAAAAGTACTTCTTCAACGCCATTATAACACAGAAGAAGAAGTCCCATTAAGAAAGCTTTTTTGTTTAACATTTCATCACATTCTTGAATTATGTCTTTGTGTTTTCCATGCTTTTTTCATTTTTTCACTGAAGCAAAAAGCTTTCTTTTTGGACTTCCACATTACACTGCCTCTATATACATTTTCCATTCCCTTTTATTTGAGAACTAGATGAATAAATACACAGTATCAAGTGCTCCTTATCTTTGCTGTTTATGAGAGCCTTTATTAATCCCCCCCCCCCCCCACCGGGATATGGTGCCTATGTGTTGAAAATTCATATTTATGTTTTTCATTATGTTGGTGGACTTCACACTTTTCAATTCCCTTTCATTTGAGGGTCATAGGTCTGTGTACTTGAGGGTAAACACTATGACACTGAGTAAAGCTGTGGCAATGTACCTAAAATGCCTGAAAAAAGTACAATTAGGAAAAAAATGAAGATTTTAGATACATGGCGTGCACACAGGCAAAGTGCCTTTGCTTTACTATTTGTTCGAGGCAGATGGTGATTAAACAGTTGAAAACACCGCTATGAGTGACTGTATACCATTGGGGTGCATCATGCCACCACTGTCCCTCTCACTCACATTGGCACAGAATCTGACCATCACATGTAATCCAGCTCTATTCTTTTATCATCCAATACCATAATGATGATGATGGACATAATAATCTCTCAGATATTAATGAATCTATGACAAATACTGATGATTTGCTAAATGAGAAAGTCAAACCATATACATAATTCTGCTGGCATACTCTTGGGCATACCACATGATCTGTGGTTATTCATAGTTATCTTGGAAAACATTCCCAGACAACACAGACTTAAGCTATGCACTCAGAATAATTAGGTAATTAGCACTGACCTTTCCCTCTAAGTGGACGTGTATGTGCAGTCTAGTTTAACAAACATTATTATGGAATCACCAGAATTTGCTGGAACCAAAGTCAAAGACTTTCAGTTTCTTTCATTATGTCTCACATGCAGCAGTAGTAGTATTGTCACAAATATTAAGTATAGTGAATACATGTCCACTTGTGGATGCAATTCTCCACAGTCCACTGTTTTTTGTTTGTTATGCCACCAAGTACATAAAAATGCACTTTAACACCAAACTGATAGTCTGCACCGTAAGTATTTTCAGAGCACCGGTTCTAATAAAATTCATATCCATACTTTAATACAAACCTGCAGTCCATCAAAGCAAATATATTCATGTTTTAAGCCTCCCATCTCATTTGAAGAAGTCCCATTAAAAAAATAAAAATAAATGAAAATGCATAACTAAGAAGTAATATTTGTACAATGTAAAATACAGTGTCCATTTAATTAAGATGTACACCATGAATGTATCCATTTAACTGGATAAATGATTTTTAGTGCCCAAACATTCTTATCACTTTGTAAAAAGAATTAAAAGACTGTTAAAAAATG
Organism: Erpetoichthys calabaricus; assembly: GCF_900747795.2. Classification (NCBI taxonomy): domain Eukaryota; kingdom Metazoa; phylum Chordata; class Cladistia; order Polypteriformes; family Polypteridae; genus Erpetoichthys; species Erpetoichthys calabaricus. The sequence continues at coordinate 125,496,828 of NC_041404.2, read as the reverse complement.
TGGGAAATAAAAGAAACATCTAAATGATTTAGAAGAAGGACTAGAAAAGGCAAGTTACAACCAAGGTATAAGTTCCATTGTGAAGGTGTATTTATATGCTGTCTTGAATCTGCTTAGACATTGCCCTTGGGCGTATTCTAGTCTTGCTGTTGCTTTGTGACTACAATTATCTAGGAACTAAATTAATATTTTTTTGATTAATTTCCCTTTTTATTTAAAGATACCATTGGCATTCATTTATTGCTCAGTTACTGAATCTCACATTAGTTTCTAGTTGTGTTCGCCACATAATTGGCACTGTTACGGTACATTTTTTTAAACTTCACAATGCCCTGCACCTTCCAGTAACTAATTATAAAAAAAAAAAAGAGAGTAATTTTTATAATGTAACTAGCCATAAATGTTGTCCATACTTGGCTTATGTTTTTTGAGTTCATGTATTATTTCAATTGTAGGTAAACAGAATGTAGACTTTATGTGCCCTAAACTAAAAGACACTGTTTTTTATAGAATAATAATGATCTGAGCCGTCTACCCAGCATGCCTATAGTAAACTAGGATATTAAATGCTTCATTAACTTAACTATACAAGCTTTGAACCCATTTAGTGTCTTATTAAATAATAATTAAATAATCATTTAATTGCTTCCAGCTTTGCAAAATGTAAAACTGCCAGGCTGTATGACTTCTCACACCTACACTAATAAGGGAGAAGAAAAAACACCATACAACTATAAGGACAGTGAGTTTTGAATGCTATTTTTCATTACCATAAAACAGGAAATTGTTTTTTATTCGAGTTTTTGCATCAAACACTGGCTTAGCACTTTGCACAATTCGTGTGTATCCTACAAAAGTTCTCTTTAATTTTGAAAAATCTACATTCATAAAATTCTAAACAGACCTAAATCAAACAACACTTGCTTAAAAGCCTCATTAGTTTGAAAATGAGACAGACATTATCTCTTGTTTTTAGAAATCATCAACTTACAGAACCATTTCCTTGTATTACATTATGCAGTGTTTCAAAGAAACCTTTCACTTAAAAAACAAAGGCAAGCAATACTAAGTAATACTCAGCAAACATTTTCCCCTTAGCAAAGGTAAAACTTGCTTGTGTCAATTAATTACACAATGCACCATTCATTGTGAACATCACCTTATTAAATTTATTGAAAGCAGCTCAATAGTAGAAGAATTGTAAATATTTTAATGCTACTGCAATACAGTTTGCAGGTAACTGCAAAATTGGCTTACGGTCAAAGAGAAAGTTAGTGGTTACTCCTGTCCTGAGATCTTTAGTGTAAATGTTCACCCACTAAGTCACATTACCTGCTTTTATTGGCTCTGAATAGTGGTATGGAAGTACAAAATCTTCACGCCAGACCATTTCTCCATTAGGAAAAAAACAGCAAAAACACAAAATTAAGAGACATGGTACAAGATTTTAAAAGTATATGTGACAGTATAAAATTTTGAAGGACCCCAATCGAAGTTTTTCAAACAGGGGTATTGTTAAATTGCTTTCTCAGAAAAGTCACCAAAGCTTTTGAAGCTTTAGATTTTGAAGTGTCAATGAGGCATAACTGTAGGCTCAAGATGACAGTTTCAGTTTAATTCTAGTGGGGAGAATTAGACCACAAAAAACCTTTTTTCCTCTTATATGCACACAACAGAGTGACATTTCATCAAAGGAGGGGTCCTCACATGAAACTTTGAAAGGCACAAGTATAGCATTAACAGTATTCACAGGTACGCTAAGAAACATTGGCTGTACTCTAAGTTGAAACTGAAAGAGCACTGCTCAACATAAAGAGAACATGCAGCAGATAGCTTCTGGGTATGGTAATTGAATCATGATGTTTTAACTGTAAAACTGCATACCGTGATGCTTCGAAGTTATACTAAAAGCAGAACTTACAAATCAAGCATAGCACCAAGTAGTTAAACATGTTGTTCTCAATAGAGTCAAAAATGTGATCAGAATCTGACTCAAGCTTTGTGTGTAACGATGCATAAAGTTGAGCTGTCGCAGAAGCAATTTTTTCCCTATTTTTTATGCAGAGCTATAACATGTAATATGAATGACCAATCATAGACAACTACACATCATTAGAATGTGCTGAAACTTAGCTATCCAATGATAATAAGCATTTCACTGTATGTGGCCTGAAGTAGGTGACATCTCTGATAAATGCAGATTCACTCAGGTGACGCACTGCTCGCCTTGGGGTATACGTGTGCAAACCACATATTTTAATAATGAAAGAGTGTAGGCAACATGGAAATGTACAATTTTTTTTTTTTTTTGAAAGAAGACACCCTTGGGTATGTAAAAATACCATAATTGCTTTTGATTGACTTGTGTGTATACTGCAACACAGACAAACAACTGAAATATGTCTGTGTCTTGCTGGTGGGATACCATAAGTGGATACTACACTATTATAGCACAATCTACTCTAGGTCAGGGAAAATTATTTAAATATTTACAAATGTGTAAGATGACACTATTATAAAAAAGGAAGTACAAGTCTCTGTAAAATGTTTTTTTAAGTATTGTAGCTGTTAATTTAACCATGTGAGGCATAACAATCAAAGGAGCCTAGTTCATCAATTACCAGTCTTCTGAATTTGTCTGCCCTAGGGTTGTCATGATATCAAAATTTCAAACTTTGATACGATACTAAGAAAAATTTGAAATTCGACACCATTTTTGATACCCAATACAGTATATAATGTAACTCAATAAAAAATGTTTTTAAATAAATTGTAATCCTGAATGCATTAAAATTTTTGCATTGATGAAACAAAAATATTAGAAATGTTACTCATTATAAATACTTAAAGTAGTGCTATATTTTGTAAAAGTTTAGAGTAAAGTTCTATAAACAATAAAAAGAAGTTTAAATTCACATAATAGTTTTTTTTTTACATTGATGAAAACAAACAGCTATCAAGGTAGTAAAATGAAATGCTACAAATGTCATTAAATGTTAATCAAATAAATAGTGCAATCTTTTATAAACAGTATACATAAAAATATTAAAACAAACATTAAATAAACATTCAAGTAAAATGAACATTAATGTGGTCTTTTGTAAAGAGTTCTTCAGAAAAGTAACACATAAACAGATCTCTAACACTACAATGGACATGGTATTTTTGTGTAAGAAAACCTGAAAACTGATATCTTTGCAACAGCCAAAGTTTTTGTAAGAAAGACTAGCAAGTCAATGTGTTCTTCCATGAGGCTGTGGCTTGCTTTTGCCTTAACGTACTAAATATAAGCTATGAAACACAGCTGGAAGTATATGAGGTCATGGACTGTTTATGCAATGGAGGACATTATATAGTAAATGTGATGACATATAATTTTAAAATAGTGCGTAATAAAATAAAGTAACAGGCTATGGCAGCAGACTTTGCAGCAAGGGTTTAAAAACTAAGTGAGCAACAGAACCCCTACTACTCAACTTGCCTCTGAATGAGTACCACAGAATAAAACAACCTCCCCTGTCTTGATGTGTTCAACTTTTAGCTGGCTATAAAAAAACATTTTAACAAGTAGGAAAAAAAAAAAAAAAAAATCACATCTCCACTTCAAAGGCAACTGATCCAGATGCCACTATGGCATTCCTCTTTGACAATTAAGTATGCTGCTGAAAGCTCTCAAGTTGCCATCTTATTAACACCTGTGAGGAAATGGGACTGCAACTCGAGCCATGCCAATTCTTAGTCCACAAATCTCAATTGTCAAAAGCCAGAGTCAACCAGAAGTGCATTTGTAATGTACGCTGTAGAATAAATACCATGAAAAATGAAAAGTAATTTAAAATGTTAAAAATCAATACTTACTGAAATTGATACTTTAGACAACCTTAGTCTACCCTATTCACTGCTGCAATACAGCTGATGGGGAATATTTTAAGAAGGGGTTTTAAACAAAGGTAAACACAATAAATAGTTATTTGTTTACTTAATATATTAGTTGATTTTCTGATAATCATAACAGGGAGAACTACATAAATACCTGCTTTAAGCGGTAAAATTAATCTTTCCACAGTAAAATAAACTCTGCTATTTTTAGTTCTGTATGAATATCATAAACTTCAATAAATCAGACCTTAGCTGTTTTCTTCACCCTTTACTACAATATGTTTGAGTTTGGGGGAGCAAATACATATTTGAAGCAAAAACCACTGCAGCTTCTGTGTAGTTAAACTGAAAATGTTCTAAACTAAGTGAAAAAATGGCTTTCTACAGACCAAGTGAAATCTTTAGGATTTTATGATTTTCATTGTGATACACAAAGGACAGCAACATAACAAAGGCTAAGGTGACAGGGACAACTAATGTAGGCATTGTCTGGCAGTTTTAACCAAGTCACTATTAACTAGGTCAAAGGTATGGTGTCTTTTTTGCTACTTTTACCCTAGGTGACAAACACTGTTAACTGTTGCGGTTTTTCTGAAGCAAATTACTAGGTAAGCATTTTACTTGAAAGGTAAAGAGACAGAGGTGCTTATGTACTCATAGACAAAGGTTGTAGAGCAACACAGTTGTATTCTCATTGCATAATCAAAACAGTTCAGGTAAATGTATCCAAGCAACAAAAAGTGCAAAGAGATTTTTAATGTAAGTAATTATGTTACATGTCTAAATAGTTTATTAACATATATTTGATTCTGTTTGATATACATGCCATCTGTAGAAACCCTACAATGTACTGCCAAATTTGCAAAAATTATCATTAAGGTAAACAAAGGAAGCAATCAGCTGGGGAAAAATAAGGAAGCTATGTTTTATAAGGGTTAAATAAGACCTATGCATGTAGGCAAAATGACTTCAGAATGAAAATATTGTATATTTAAATGTAAAAACTGATCTCTTCCAAATTCCAAACAATTTATCTAGTATTCTAATGATAGACAAAGTGTTTGTTTGTACAAAGTGTGCAAGAGGAGTACAGGATAGTGACATATTATGTTTAAATTTAGGTATTGGCAATAAAGTTGTTTTAGAGTAAGATGGGAAATTCTACTCCTTCAGTGACATATTGGGTTCAGACTAAAAGGTGCATGGAAAAATTCCAGGAGCTGCCTTTCACTCTGTCATCTAAAGAAGTGTATGTGGCATTGAAGGGAAGGGTTTATGCAAGCCATGTGATAAGTAGTATGCTGGATGAGAGTGAAATGTGGCCTGTAAAGTTAGAACATGAAGCAATGTCGATGCATCATCAAGTGTCATGAAATGGCAGAAAGACTTTGTATATAGGCAATGGGTGTTATACAGATGAAAAACAGGCAGAGGTGGCGTGGGCATGTGGAGCAAAGGGCATAGGATGATAGGGTGAAGAAATGCACCAAGATGTGGAGGGGATAAGGCCCAGAGAGAGGCTGAAGAAGATGTAGTAGGAGGGTCTGTTGAGTGAGTGAAAGGAGGAAAAATAAAAGAAGGCTGTTAAACGTGAGTTATTGTGATGATGGAGAGGATTTATACTAAATACAGCAAATAAACTGAATAAATTTGCAGGTTAACTAGGTGAGCCCCTAAGCTAACACCCCAAAATTAAAAAAGACCCTAAAGATACATGTAGGCAGACAATGTGGTATAGTGCCTACGATAATGAACTTTTCCACAAGACATCAGGTGTAATCCCACTTTAAGTGTAACCATGAACGTGTCACTTGCTCCAGGTGTAGAAAATATGTCAGTAAGATTTTTAAATGAAGATTTAAGACTTTGGTGGAATGCATCTATTAATCCTGCTTTGCTCATGATAGAGTATATGGTATGGAGCACCAGGGTGGCAGGCATGAAGAATGATGTGGTGCAAAGTGCGATCTGATCAAGAGTTCATGGGTCTCTACCTTACTGACTTGTAGTCATTGTGACCTCACAGGGGAGATTATTACTTTGATGTGGTGCATGGCACAGTGCACTACGGAGAATGTTATCAAGAATAGTGCTTCATCATCATTGATCACTTTCCAAAGTACTAACAGATTTGCAAGATGGCACAAAGTATTTGTGGACAACCAGTCAGCACAATTCATCACCCGAACCCCACTCACGACAGTTCCTGGTTGAACAAAAAGTACATACCCTGGAATAGGAGATAAAAAAAAAAAAAAAGCACCAGGAGTTATGAAAGTGCCTGGTTCCTGAAAAAAGTCACTGTGGTGCAAAAGCACCTATTGATTCCCAGATGCACACTGTTATTACCAAAGTAATTAGGGTAAATTATTTTCCCAATTGTATAAAAATAACAACAAAATATTTGAATAATGCTGTAAACTGGGAGAATTCAGTCAGAGGAATGTTTTCAGAATCTGGCCTGGATGCAGGAATAGTGGCTTCATTATGAACCTGCAGTCTATGGAACAGAAGAGAGATTAACAGCTTCCAAAAGACTGAGATTAACTGATAATGGTACAAACAAAAGATTGTATTAAGGATTGATATTACTGGACGGTCACTGCTTATGCCATTAGAAATAAAATAAAGAACACCTAAAATATGTACTGCTGATTGGAATGCGGTAGATTGATTTTTTCCAATAGAAAAGAGAGATCCTTTTGTTAAGAGATGCTTTAAATTCAAAGAGACAATTAATTCAAAAAAGATAATTACTAAAATCTTACTGAGAATAAATGGTTAAAATGTTATCCTCAACTGTTTAAAAATCACTAAAGAAGAGAGGCAGAAAATAAAAACAACTTGCCAAAAGACAGAAAAGGAAAAAAAACTTGTAACTATTGAATAAAAATAATTTTAACCTAGGTATATGGGAAAAACTTGCACAAACAAAGATGACTGTGAAAATATATCTTTTGCAGAAATGTATACATTAATTTGTATGGCAAGAATAAACATGAAAATAAATTCGAAAACAAGTACAATAATAATTTACATTCACTTTTTTATAAACTTTTTTGTTACTTTCCCTTCTTTGTAAACATACGCCTGTTATTTTGTCACTGACATATATAACATCAGTACATTTCAGATCCCATCGCAATGTCTCACCAAAGCACCTGCGCTGAAGACGTGAGCCAAAGATTGTGCAAGATAAAAGCAAGTTTGCAATTGTTTTTGTTCTCTCTTTCATCCTGATTAATAATATGGTGACTTGATTAAAAAGGAACATAAAAAACAAACTAAACAAATACCAGTAAGTGTAGGCACGTTTGCAGGTTAAGACATCCTAGGGATGCCAGTCACAAAGAGTCGATGCAGACTTCATTCCTCCAATGCACTATTAAATAAACATAACTAAGTTATAAAGAAGCTTTCTTCAGTTGTTATAGGATGGGATTGTGTTGTTATGTATGACCACCTACAAACCATAACTTCAAATACTTTATGTTAGGGTGATCAACTCTCACACCTTTAAAATAAAGTATCAATGTAAAATGTAGTTATTTTGTACTGGAAAAAGCATCACATATGCAGTGATTCATTGTGAAGGACAGCTATGACAGAAAACACAGGTAGAGCCATGAAACTTCACAAAACATTAATCAAACCTAGAGTTCAAGCTGTACTTCTTATAACAACACTGCTGCCTATATAAAAATAAGGCACATATAATTATTTGCTTTTCATTCATAAACATTTTACTAGCTTAAGTTTTAACATGATATAAACATTTCTACATTAACATCTTAGAGTTGTTATGCTTAGCAACACAAAAAGTAGGGTACATTATCACTGAAAAATAAGAAAGCCACATTCTTTTCCAAGTACATCTAATGTGATAAAGTAAGCATATGTGTGGAGTAAAGGACTAAAAGTGAGAGACCTGGTGTTTAGGCTGAATATATAGCTTCTCACAAAAGAAGCTTGTAGTGAAAAACGGCCTTTTATAGAATGTCTTCTGCTACAATAAAGTGCTGCAAAAACAAAAATGTATTCCAAACATACTATAAGTACACAACTATTTTGCTGTCAATGCAAGATGAATGAAACAAATCAAGATCTCTTTATAACTGCAAAAACAAGTAAAGGAGGTCACTTAAGAATATTAATTTAGTAAAGCTTGCTGTTGTATATTAGTTGCTTTGTATTTGATTTCTGTAACACACAGAATTGAAAGTTGCAACATAAAAATAACCTGATCTATACAAATTTAGATTTTGATTTGGATTAAATGGAAAATTAAATATCCTCAATAACCAGACTACAGAATAATCTAGGCAGATTTGCCTTGATTGATCAATTAGCTATGGAATTACAAAGTCCTGCGGCATAAAAATTAGTTGTCTTCTTAATTAACATCTATTAAACATACATTCAAGGACACCATAGTTTTCCTACTAAAACAAAACAATCCAACACAGTACATGAATTTGGTTCACAGAAATGAAAACTCTCGATTCCTTTTATTAAATGAAAAAACAATCTGTTCCCAGAATATACTTTTCATTGAAATGAAAGTCAGTTTTAGCCGAAATTCACGTGGCCACAACATTATGCGGGCTCCAACCACTTAATCCTCTCCAGATGTCTTTCACTTCTCCTTAACTTTATCAAGATGTATGCATTTTTCATTCTACATACAGGAAGCTCTCAAAGTCAAAACTATGATCATCAAACTTCACCCCCAATTAACTGATCTATGGTTGGGCACTTTGTACCTTTAAATTCTATGATTACAAATGTATTAGCATGGTATCCTTTGTTTCAAAGGCACTATCAATTGCACATTCTAAGAAGTGAGTTTAGTGATTGCCACTCAAAGCAGAATGCACTCTTAATATGTCTGTTTAGTATAATGAATATATATATACAGTACACATGCATACATATTGTAAATATACACCCACACACAGCAGAAAAAAAAACTGCTAATTTTTTTTCATTAATAGGTATGTATCAAGGTAAAAAGCCATGTTAAACAGTTTCTCTGATGTTACTTTCTGCAGATTCCTAAAAAGGCTGGGACACACATGAATGGCTTTAGGAGTCCATGGCAATACAAGTCTTTAAAGTGACACTAGTATAATAGCTAATCTTATTTTTCTTTTCACTAGACAAATGCTTTACTTTCACATTTGCATTTCTCTGTTATTTAAAGAAAGAAATGCAGTCACGAAAAGTATTTACTCTGCCTAAAATATTCACTTCATTTAAATTCACGTGATCTTGCTCGATTATCCCTGCTGCACACCACAGTGTATTTAAATACACTTAAAACAGCACTTCTGGTTTTAGCATGTGTGTGCTCTGCTGGTAACAGAGAAACATCTATGACAGTAAATATTTTGCTTATTACGGGAAAGAGAAAGTAGGTTAGAAGGCACTTAAAGACAGGTAGCGTAGTAACAACGTTATCAGTACTGATCAGGAAACAAATGGGGTCTCTGGCTGCTGATGAGGAAGGAAGAAAAAACCAAACCATAGCCATGGTTAAATAAAACTTTATCCTACATACCAAATTTTCCAAAAATAAATAAATAAATAAACACAAAGGTCAAAGAGCTGTAATACATTTCCCCTCACTCAAGTTCCTTAGCATCATTCTGGCTTTACTTCAGAAAAAAAGTAATTATTGTACACAGCACCTATGCCAGGTAAAACATCCATATAAAAATCTTAACAGTCCTAAAATTAATTACAATGTTTCAAATGGCAAGCAAAATTAATCTGATTTAAAAAAAATGCAACACAGAATTAAAAATACTTTCCCATATTTTAAAAGCATATCTAAGTAATAATTTGTGTGTAATAAGGAGTTCAACAATAAAGGCACACCGTTGAGGTATATGAAATACAGACTACTGGAAGAAAACCAGTATTTTTTAATTTTATTAAAATAAAAAAAAATCTTTTATTTTTTATTAATAAAAGACACTGTGGTGCTGTGTATTGTATTGTAACATTTGCAGCAAATACTGAGGCATTAGTCTCCTCTCACTTGCTGGGAAGGTATTCACAAGGATAATCCAACTAAACCTCCAGAACCAACATATGAAGACCAGCAGGAAAGAGTAGTCCAGGTTCCACCCAAAATGTAGCTGCTGCAACCAAATATTCACTCTCAAGCAACTGATGGGAAAGCGTTCTTTGATGTCTGTCTACTGCAGGAGAACTACAGCGGACCTAATAGCTAAGTCTGAATTCGAAACAACATCACAAATGAATTCCCAATCCAAAGCAAAGTCCACCAAGGCTGTGTCGTCTCACCTTTGCTGTTCAACACAGTCACTGATGCCATTATGCGAGAAGTGTTTGTTGGCCCGTGTGGGGTCAAATATGATGAAAACCACCATCTAGCATATCTAATGTTTGCAGATAACAACAGTGCTGTACTCACAGGTGATGATGCCGAGGCCACAGACAGCAGTACAACATTGTGAATGTTGCTCACCCATATGGCCTCAACATCAATGCCGAAAAAAATGGCTCACCATCCTCCGTCTCTCTCAATGGAGTCCAAATAAAACAAGTCCATTTGTTTAAGTACCTTGGATCACTCCTTCAAGAAAAAAAATTAGAGACTGCAGAAGTACTCCATAGAATTGGATTGGTGGCAGCTACCTTTGGATTGCTGAACTACTGCTTGTGGAAATGAAAAAAACATCTCAAAATGCACAAAAGTGCAAATGTGTAGAGCACTAATACTGCCTATCATGCTCTATAGAGCTAAAACATAGACCCTGTTGATGGAAGCGCTCAACAAATTGGAGGTTTTCTAAATATGATGCCTCCAATGAATTTTGGAAATCAGACAGCTTCACTGCTTCAGAAATGAATCCATTCAATTGAACAGCTGTGAACAACCAACATTCAACAAAGAAATACAACAGAGGTGGTTAAGTTGGTTTGGTCACGTTTGCAGAATGGACAAACATCGCTTTGCAAACAAATAGAGGACTACCTACACAACCGTAGTGTCCGCCTAGCAGATGTAAAACAAATAATGCAAGACCGCCCTTCCTGAAAGAAAGTGATTCAAGATGTCCACTGGCTACAATAGATATGTAAATTGGCCAAATTTGAGAAAATCTGAATACACTGTATGCCCTGCAAAGAACTGATGTGTCATCCATAGTTTAAGCCTACCTTGTACCTGATAATATATCCTCTGGTTCCTTATAGCAAAGCAATGGAAAAGGTGAGTGGAAAAATTGAAAAATTACATAGAAAGATGAAGCTTTCACGAAATTAACCAAAAGAAGAGAATTAAAAATAAACCAGGAATATAACTTAAAGCAACAGAAATCACTGGTACTACATATAAACAGTCTAGCATTAAATGGGAAAAAGAAAAAAGGATTAGAAGATAACATATGCATTGATAAGACAGCACAGAAGAATCAGATTCAGTACTGTAACATACACATTCACTGACAGACACAAAGTGTTACGGAAAGTAAAAGCTACAATGGAGACCGAGTGAAGGAGCTGTGTAATGTGAAGCAACGATGACCAATAAATAATGTCATTATGATATGTGATTTAAATGATTATGCAGACATATGACGACATATAAAAAGCACATTTTGGGAAATACAGGAAATAAACATTTTACCTGTTCAGAATAGTAAGCAGCAGCTTATTTAATGTCAACAATAGAACAAAAAATACAAAACTGGTGGTGTATAAACTTAATTTTCAATGTAATTTTAAAAAAAAAATAAAGTGTCAAAATATAAGCAATATGTAAATTAAAAAAAAATCAAAAATATTTAATGTAACTCTGAATGAAATAACTGTACTTTTCAATATGACAAGGTTTTATATAATACTATATACAGTGGGAATAAAGAAAATATTACAAAAAGGACACTTTACTACATCAGTATCATAGTAGACATCATCAGGACAAGTTCATTATAGTCATCGCCATCATCTTCATTTTTGTCAACTTTGCTAACAAAACATTTCAACTAATCTTAAGCCAGCCTGTTAGCTACTGTACATTAACCAATTCATAAACCATCACTGAAGAGAATAACCATTACTTACTATAAGCAGATATTCAATGGTTCACCCATTGTTGTCGCAAAACAACACATTTCTTAATGTTTTCATTGACTTTCATGAAATCAACAGCAAAACTAAAGCTTATGACTCTCATCCTGATGCTATTATGTGGGAAATCGCTGCAAGTTTTGCATAACATTAAAGGTATTTTGCAAATATTCACTTCTAATGTTGAGTAAATGTAATTTTATTTTTCAATCAATGGTGGATTGACCACTTTAACAGTTATAGCCTGTCGTCTTAGTGGTTGTGTACTATCTTTGGTATTTGCAGTATCTTGTTATGCAAATGAAAGCAAAAAAAAGTTAGTGTTTAATAACAATGATAAGCTGAAGCTGGACTGGTCTACTAACACAGGAGCAGAGCAGACTGAGGTTTTTTTTTTTATATAAATTAGATGGTGTTCCTTATAATGAGAGTAGTAACATCTTTTGCATGTTCTACAACTCTGTTATAGCCAGTGTATATTCTATGCTGTAGTGTGCTGGGCCAGTACCATCACTTGAACACAGGCCTGTTCTCTGATAATTTTTAATGTAAACTTGGTTATTTTCTGAATTGAAAAACAACACCAAAGATTTTAATAAAATAGAGACAGACTGACCAGAGACTTCTACAGAGTATACCAAAGGAAAAAAGATTCACTTCAGGACTGAAGTGAAAAGCTTGAATTATCATGCATTTTATGAAATGGGTTTCAGAGTCTTTGATTTGCTTTACCCATTTCGTTTACTTTAATGATATGAAATAACATGTACATAATCTACACATAAAATATTATTTAAATTTCCCCATTAAACTTGTCAATGCAGTGCAATTATGAAATATTGAATAAGCTTTTAGGTCTTTAATTTTGTTCTCTTTAAAACTAGGTACAATTAAAACATATTACAAAGTAACAATAACAAGTGATACATTAAAGTTAACATTCTACCATACAATTATAATCTTGCTGTGCCATCAAATGAAGTTATCACAATGATCTCTGAAACAGTTAGACCACAGATACAGTCTTGTATTTCCACTAACACCTACTGAGTTCATAAATAACTTTATATGTCTAGCTTGAATGTCACTACAGCTTAAATATCACAAGACATGTATATAAACACACACACACAAACTTAGTCATGCAATGTTAGGCTGTTAGAAAACAAACATTTGGTTATTATTCTTTAACAGAAAAATATTTCTTCATATAGCATGAATCTTTATCTGTTTCTCATTAATTCTGAGCCCCTTTGATGATTTTTGCTTCAGTGTAAGGTGTGGACATCAATCAATCATCACTTCATATTGCACCCTTCAAATGGTGGGGGATATACTAAACTGAAGGAGAAAATCATTTTATGGCTATGTTTTTTTTTTTTCCTTCAATTCTTTTCATTAGCCTCTGCCTGGCCACCACTGAAGTCACTGTCAAACATGAAAGCAATAACTAATATGCTAGCAGCATGCTTCAGTTTTGAACATTATATCATTAAAACATCAAAAAACATTAAACAGGGCACTGTGTAAATGTGAATGCTTATATTTAGTATATATTTAATAACTGTACCAAGTTGAGAGCTGTATATCAAGCATATGTTTGAAAAGTAACTACAGTCCTCACTATCTCTCTAATACATACTTAAGAAAAGGTTATTTAAAGATAAATTCTGATGAGAGAAAAAACTTTCTCACATCTACCCAAAAATGAGGTTTAGCCACTAACCATTACATTAACAGCTCTAATGGTTACAGCAAACTGATAATATCTTCCTTTTACAGCTTGTGCCTCTCTCATGGCTTGATTGTTTTTGGACACCTACCCTTGACCTATTTCAGCAATAAGGACTACATTAAATGATTACCTACCGTAAGATGTACTTGCCTGACTGCTAAGCTATTTTTGCCTCACTGCAGAATCAGTACCAGTAAACCTCAAAGTGAAAAAATTAAGCAGTTCATCTAGGGTTCAGCTCTATATTTTAATCATTACTTTGCCTCACACAAATGCACACAAATAAATAAATAAATACATAAATATTGCTATTAGGTTATGTGCTTCATAGCAATATATATGATGAAGATTTAGTTTCTTAACCCTCACACCAGTAATTTGCATTGAAGTTCCTTTTGAATAGTTTAATAACTCACTTATTCAAGACAAAGGCAATCAAACAGCACTCTTCTTAATTTTCAACATAACACGAAATATATAACTTAGGGAAAAAACATAGAAACTTTATCTTTAAAAAATGACAGCTTAAAATGAATATCATGTCCTACTTTTTCAAACTTAATGACACCTTTTATTGGCTAACTAAAAAGATTACAATATGTACGCTTTCGAGGCAACTCAGGCCCCTTCTTCAGGCAAGAAGCTTTAATATTGTAATCCTCCTTGACATTTTATTAGAACCTGCTAAAAAACAGTTCCAACCACCTCCTGCACTGCTCATGCCTTAAAATCATTGGTTTTAGTTATTTCTTATTTTTGTATTTAGGCATGGATCAAGAGGAGAGTCTTTTTATTGCATTATTTAAGGTTTATAAATCTCTTTGAATTACACTGTTTTCACAATTAAAACTGTTCTCTTGAAACTGGTATAATTCCTGTAGTACAATTACCATTATTATTAAATTGTACTACCAGATATTCTACACTAATACATTTCATTCATTGTTTAATGAATGATAACCAAGTATAAAAAACTCACATAGTGTTAAATAAAGAAAGAAAAAAAATTGGTATGGTAATTCATGTTATCATGCGGCAGTACTATGATGCATTGGTTTTGCCTGTCTGCAATACAGGTCCAAGAAACACGTTTAAAATATTGGCCTGGTCACTACTAATGTGGAATTTGCTCAATTTTTCTACTCAGTTTTTTTCCTTACATCCTGAAGCAGAACATCTGAGGTCAGCTGGAAATTCTAAATTGACCCAGAGAGTTTGGGTGGGCACTTAATAGTGCACTGTGATAAACCAAGCATCACAGCCATAACTGGTTCATGCTTTGCAGCCACTATTTGTCAGGATGGGTTGGGGATCCCAGGGACAGAGGATCTGAATAAACATATGGGTAATGATTGAATGTATTTATCACTAAATTTATTAATTGAGGTATATATTTTTTCTATACTCAGGAAGCCTGGGATGTACTTAAAAATACCTGAAATTAACTTCAACTGAATACTGTTTATGTCTTCAAAATATTTGTCTGGAAAGGTATTTTAAATATTTTACATAAATTACAGATATCTGAACTAACAAGTATTTCATGATAACTTGATATAATACACTGTTCATTTTGCGGTATCTGAGATGAATTTCAAGATATCTCAAAACTGAATTCAAGATATCTTGAAATAAGTTCCTGTACTTTTTATGATATCTCAAATACATTTTGAGATATTGTACAATAAATCTGCAGGCATTTTGAGATATCTGAAATGGAATTCAATATATCTCCAAATGACCCACTGTTAAACTGCCTTCGTTTTCAATTGGGTTTCTTGTCTGTTTTAAGATATCTTGAAATTAATTTTAGATATCTCAAAATGAACAGGAAGTTAAGTTTGAAATATTTTAAATAAATTATAGACACCAGAACTTGGGAACTTATTTTATAGTATCAGACAATCATTTACAATTCCCAGCATCTCAAAAACGTTTCCAGATATCCTAAAATAGCTTCCATTTTTCAGATGTATATCTGTAATGCATTTCAAAATATCTCAAAATAATTTTCTGCTCATTTTGAAGTACTGTGTTTCAAATGCATTTCAATATATCTTAAAATATACAGGAAAATCTCATTGAAAATTGAAAAATAGGAAATTTTACAGTAAGTGATTTTATGATACCTCAAAATTAATTTCAGATATTTTAAAATGCATGCAAAGTTAGTTTGGTATATGTCAAAATGTATTGTAGATAATCAGAAAATGTAAAGGGACCTATTTTGAGATATCTCAAAATGAGTTTCAAATATCTTAAATGGTGAACTGCATTATAAGATATCTGAAATTCATTCTGAGACATCTCTGAATGTTAATTCAGAATGCCATATATTTGCTTTTTGAACTTAGATTTAAAAAAAAGTCTTAAGTTACTTACAAATCTTTTTTGCACATCTTGCTCTGATTGCTGGGAAAAGACTGAGAGGTCACCATTCAAAATAACATTTGCCAAGGAGTTCACCAGTGGTTCATAATGTATTATAAGGAACACCTGAATAACAATAAAATAACAATTAGATATAAAGAATTCAAATGCATATGAAATGAAACCAAGTAACAATTTCAGTATTTATGAAATAAAAAAACAAAAACTAAATAAATAAAAGAATAATTCTTTTGAAAAAATGCAGTTTTATTTGCGAAGTAGCAAGGTACAGTATGTATGGAGTTTGAGTACAAACTGCATCTGTTTCACTGTGATCCTCAAAAGCTGCTGTATGTTCTAGATTCATACTGTTTTACTCCATTACAATGATGGCCAATGTATTTAATTTAAAATTTACTACAAAAATAATAATACATTAATTCAGATTTAGCTTTCAATCAAAAATATTTTAATTAAATAATATGACAAAAATACAAAAACCGTGTGGCACTTAAGGTAAACAAGCAGGGGGAAAGTGAATGTACCTGTGAAAGGAGGTAGAGAGACACCTGAGGGCTTATTGTAGGTCGATCACCATCCTGAAAAATAAAAATAAAATGTGAGGTGTAAGTACAACAAGATGCAAGTTTTACAAACACATCACAAAAAATTAAAGTCCCATTTTATACATTAAACCATACACACCGTTGTTTATGTCCATTGTGAGATGCGCACATCACTACAAATCACTTGAGTTTTAAATTTGCTCATACTTGAAAAAATAAGTGCTGCCCCAATGATTTGCAACAACAGGTGCAGAAAGGTTTCAAAGCCCAAACTTCCCTTTTTTGACAATAAACTGCAAATATTCTGATTTTTACAACAATATTGTAAGCACACACAGATTTCAAAATGATGTAACCAACAGAGACACACTCTCAGTTTCCTTGCAGAAGAATATGCTTGATGATTTAATCTGGCATGACTTGTCTTTTACTTCTTTTCACACTGTAAATGTTGAAAAAGTACCCTCTTAGATAGTCCAGGAAAGTCTTTATTCATATTTTTTCTTCTAATGAAAACACACTGATCTTTTAGTATATATTCAGTACACACCTTATAAATCTTCCAGTCCAGGGTATTTTTTTTTTTTTTTTTTACCATTTTCTAATCAAGCATACACCTTTCAGATTTTTGTGGTTACCTATTGGATTTTATTTCCTCTTTAACACATGCTATTGTAATTTTTGACATACTGTAGATTCCGGAATATTAACCGAAAATTTCGTCCTAGATTTTTTGCTTAGAGTTTGGGGGTCGGCTTATACAATGAGTATCGTTTCAGATTCAAGATTTCCAGCGCAATGCCGGTTTTGCTGATGAATACGGAAGTAATTAATGATGAAACCACAGCGCCATCTTTCAGATGAAGAAGTAACTTTGCATGCCGGTACTATAAATTAAATAAAGAATTTATTCAAAAAAAAGTGTTTTAGTTGTTGATTTTATTAATAAAATTTATAATAAATTATTGGGAAGTTTAAAATAAAATACCGACTGTAAATGTCACTATAAAAAATCCTTGAATGAAGAAATCGCCAATCCTCTTACCGCTGCCGTACAGTAATTAAGATGAATGAGTATCGTAATTGAATTTAAAGATTAGGATTAGTAAGATTTGATGAATAATTAGTTACTGTTCAGCATAGTAAGGTTCGATCCATTATGAAACAAAAAAAAAATAAGATTTTATATTTAATATATAATTATAATTTTATTTACAATGATCCCGGGTAAATTATTATACAATAGCACAGAGCAATTTAATACTGTTCACAAATAACTTCATAACAATACATGATTAATAATTCATATCAATTAGTTTACTAATTATCAGTTGAATA
Organism: Erpetoichthys calabaricus; assembly: GCF_900747795.2. NCBI lineage: Eukaryota > Metazoa > Chordata > Cladistia > Polypteriformes > Polypteridae > Erpetoichthys > Erpetoichthys calabaricus. The sequence continues at coordinate 125,478,837 of NC_041404.2, read as the reverse complement.
ACAATTATATTGTCTTTGAGACACAATTACCACGGGTATATACACAATCACTGACTAATTGTCAAGGTTCAATCACTATGTAAACACTGAAACACTTGTATACACTAATATATATGAATTTAATACTATGCACTAAAATCCATTGAATTCCTCATCATCGCTATCCTCTCCACCGAATAACACATTCCAGTCCTCTGGACAAATCATATCATCATATCATCATACATGTTGTACTCCTCGGTATCATCGATAAGTTGGGCGAGAGGCACATCATCATCATCATCCTCCCATAACATATCATCTTCCGTACCGTCCATGGCATTACTGATGGAACACTTTTTGAATGATTTTATCACAATCTCCGGATTGATCTCAGCCCACGCCTCGACAATCCACCTGCACACAGTTGCCAAAGGTGCAGCACGCATGTTACCAGCAGCGGTAAATGTCTGCAACCCAGATAGCATCCAAGTGTGCCACTTTTTGCGCATTAAGTCCTTGAACGGTTTGTTCAGGCACACATCCAAAGGCTGAAGTACGGAAGTTAATCCACCAGGGATAACTGCTATGTCTGTGTTAACTTTATTTAACTCCGACTTAACATCGTCAGCTAAATGTGATTTAAACATATCCCACACAAGAAGAGCACGTTCACGTAACATCCCACCAGGATGACGACTCCACACCTCTTTAATCCACTTTTTACAGCCATCCTCATCCATCCACCCTTTCTCTTGAACATGAACAACCACTCCATGGGGAAATTTCTCCTTCTTTGGCAACGTTTTTCTTTTGAAGATCACCATTGGCTGTAACTTTGTCCCATCAGCAAGGCAACATAACACAACAGTAAAATGCTGTTTTTCATGACCAGTTGTCTTGACGAACACAATCTTCTCTCCTTTCTGGTTAACTGTCTTGTTACTAACAACATCAAAAAACACAGGCGTTTCGTCCATATTTGCGATCTTTGTGAGCGGGTATTCATGTTTCTTTCGGTGCTTAATGACGAAGCTTTGGAAGGCAGTAATTTTATCATCTAAATTTCGAGGAAGCCATTGAGCCATCTTCGTTTTTGTTCGTAGGACTAGACTGTGGCGATTCATGAAACAAGTGCACCAGGATCTCGACGCCTTGAAGTCTACAGCATCACCTTTATTCTTCTCAGCCCATTTTAAAGCATGCAGACGTATCAGGTCACGAGTGACAATGTAACCAGATGCACGAGGTTCGTTAACCCAAGTGACCAGTTCTTCTTCCAGTTTCGGCCATTTACAGGATCGACCACGGCTGGCACATTTAGTTCTCTGCATGGCTTTTAAAGATGTTTCAGCCTTCTTCCATTCTCGTACTTGTTTCTCGTTGATGTCAAAGTGACGAGCTGCTGCACTGTTATTTGATTCATTAGCGAACTTTACAACTTTCAACTTAAATGCGCTGTCATATTTCATACGTTTTTTCATAGGTGTAGTCATCTTTTTTTTAACAAAAAATTTTATGTATTACCAGGTATATTTTTATTCACCAATAATGTTTTTAAAAATATAATATACATAAACATTTATTGCGTATTTAAGTTAATCAAATTTATAACGAGTCTCCGGGAATCCACCCGCCGATGTACCGTATTTGCGTATATAGTTTCAACACAATTGTGCTTCACTCACTCAGAATATGGAACCAATGTAGGAAGCGTTTTAAGATAGAGAGTCTTTTATCAGTGGCAACTCTGCACGCGAACCACCTTTTTCAACCCTCGCAAACACATGCAGTTTTTAAAGTCTGGAAACATTTGGGATTAAATCACTTAGAGACCTGTACATAGACAATATCTTTGCATCCTACCAACAATTACATTCTAAATTTAACTTTCCAGCAACAAATTTCTTTCACTATCCTCAAATTACAAACTTTGTTAAACAGAACCTGCCCAATTTTCCTCACCTCCCACCTCACTCTATGCTGGAAAAAATATTGCCCAGTTTCGAGGACTTAGACAGCATTTCTGCAATACATAAAACCATTTTACAGTCCCTCCCATTCAAAGAGGAGGGTGGGAAAAGGATCTCTCACTTAACATCTCCAAAAAAGGAATGGAAGGTAGCAATGCAGAGAATTCACTCGAGCTCCATATGCGCAAAGCGTACAATTATTCAACTCAAAATTATATATCGAGTTCATCTGTCTCATTTAAAATTGTCCAAAATGTTTCCAGGGCAAGATCCAACCTGTGAACGCTGAAATCAAGTTCCAGCCTCACTGGGTCACATGTTTTGGGCCTGCACCAAATTAACATCATTCTGGACCAAAATTTTTAAATGCCTTTCAGACAGCCTTTGTGTCACAATCTCTCCTAACCCTTTAACAGTTGTGTTTGGTGTACTCCCTAGATGGGCTTAAAGTGGAGAAGGACAAACAAACTGTGATTGCCTTTACTACACTATTGGCACGGAGACTTATCTTGCTAAACTGGAAGAATCCTAACACTCCCCTTTTAAGTCAGTGGGTAACTGATGTTATATATTATTTGAAATTGGAAAAAATCACTCAGAGGATCTGTGCAGACATTTTTCAAAACCTGGCAGGATCTAATTAATAACATTTTAAAATAAGCTTTTAAAGCACTGAGGAAGCAGATTCTCTCCCCATTTCTTTTTCTTCTCCATTTATCTACATTCACTTATTAATTTATCTATTTACTTATTTTTACTAGGTCTAAGTTTTATTCTGCTGCCCATGCTCTCTTTCTCAGGGGTGGGGGTTGATTTGTTTTCAATCCTATTCTTGTAAAATTGATCTATTTGTATGGAATGTTATGTAATTTCAGTAAAATTTAAAACCTTTGTTGTTTTATTTATTTATTTTGTAAATGAATGTAACTGAAGAGAATTGGAGAGAAAGTGTACCTCTCATTTGAGTAACTGCTACCTGCTACTATCATGCAATTGCATAGGTTTTAGCCAAGGAGTAAGTAGCCATGTCCAGTGTTTATTTAAAGATGACTTTGATTTATGGCATTTAAGCTTATTAGACAAACTGTGAGCAATTTGTTATCTGTACTTTGGTAGGCAGAACATTTTTTTACGAGAAAAGACAATGACAGGTGTTCAAATCAGAAATTCTTGTTTTACACCATCTCAGCAACAATCATATACTTCATGCATCTCATACAGTGCTGGTTGAAAGCATGTGAACACTTCCTTATTACACAATGAATGTTTTAGATTTTTTCTTTACTTTAGTTAAATTCAGACACCCCAAAAAGGAACATGAAGTATTTGCAAATGAATAAAGTTACTGTTATTTTATCTTTTTACCAAAAATATTCAGGGTATCCATCCGTCCATCCATTGTCTCCCGCTTATCCGAGGTCGGGTCGCGGGGGCAGCAGCTTGAGCAGAGATGCCCAGACTTCCCTCTCCCCAGCCACTTCTTCTAGCTCTTCCGGGAGAATCCCAAGGCGTTCCCAGGCCAGTCGAGAGACATAGTCCCTCCAGCGTGTCCTGGGTCTTCCCCGGGGCCTCCTCCCGGTTAGACGTGCCCGGAACACCTCACCAGGGAGGCGTCCAGGAGGCATCCTGATCAGATGCCCGAGCCACCTCATCTGACTCCTCTCGATGTGGAGGAGCAGCGGCTCTACTCTAAGCCCCTCTCGGATGACTGAGCTTCTCACCCTATCTTTAAGGGAAAGCCCAGACCCCCTGCGGAGGAAACTCATTTCAGCCGCTTGTATTCGCGATCTTGTTCTTTCGGTCACTACCCATAGCTCATGACCATAGGTGAGGGTAGGAACATAGATCGACTGGTAAATTGAGAGCTTTGCCTTGCGGCTCAGCTCCTTTTTCACCACGACAGACCGATGCAGCGCCCGCATTACTGCGGATGCCGCACCGATCTGCCTGTCGATCTCACGCTCCATTCTTCCCTCACTCGTGAACAAGACCCCGAGATACTTGAACTCCTCCACTTGGGGCAGGATCTCGCTACCAACCCTGAGAGGGCACTCCACCCTTTTCCGGCTGAGGACCATGGTCTCGGATTTGGAGGTGCTGATTCTCATCCCAGCCGCTTCACACTCGGCTGCGAAACCGATCCAGAGAGAGCTGAAGATCACAGCCTGATGAAGCAAACAGGACAACATCATCTGCAAAAAGCAGTGACTCAATCCTGAGCCCACCAAACCGGACCCCCTCAACGCCCTGGCTGCGCCTAGAAATTCTGTCCATAAAAGTTATGAACAGAATCGGTGACAAAGGGCAGCCCTGGCGGAGTCCAACTCTCACTGGAAACGGTTTCGACTTACTGCCGGCAATGCGGACCAAGCTCTGGAACTGATCGTACAGGGACTGAACAGCCCTTATCAGGGGGGCCGGTACCCCATACTCTCGGAGTACCCCCCACAGGATTCCCCGAGGGACACGGTCGAATGCCTTTTCCAAGTCCACAAAACACATGTAGACTGGTTGGGCAAACTCCCATGCACCCTCCAGGACCCTGCTAAGGGTATAGAGCTGGTCCACTGTTCCGCGACCAGGATGAAAACCACACTGTTCCTCCTGGATCCGAGGCTCGACTATCCGACAGACCCTCCTCTCTAGGACCCCTGAATAGACTTTTCCAGGGAGGCTGAGGAGTGTGATCCCTCTGTAGTTGGAACACACCCTCCGATCCCCCTTCTTAAAGAGGGGGACCACCACCCCGGTGTGCCAATCCAGAGGCACTGTCCCCGATGTCCATGCGATGTTGCAGAGGCGTGTCAGCCAAGACAGTCCTACAACATCCAGAGCCTTGAGGAACTCCGGGCGTATCTCATCCACCCCCGGGGCCCTGCCACCAAGGAGTTTTTTGACCACCTCGGTGACCTCAGTCCCAGAGATGGGGGAGTCCACCTCTGAGTCCCCAGGCTCTGCTTCCTCATTGGAAGGCATGTTAATGGGATTGAGGAGGTCTTTGAAGTACTCCCCCCACCGACCCACAACGTCCCGAGTCGAGGTCAGCAGCGCACCATCCCCACCATATACAGTGTTGACACTGCACTGCTTCCCCTTCCTGAGACGCCGGATGGTGGACCAGAATCTCCTCGAAGCCGTCCGAAAGTCGTTCTCCATGGCCTCCCCAAACTCCTCCCACGCCCGAGTTTTTGCCTCAGCAACCACCAAAGCCGCATTCCGCTTGGCATGCCGGTACCTATCAGCTGCCTCCAGAGTCCCACAGGACAAAAGGGTCCTGTAGGACTCCTTCTTCAGCTTGACGGCATCCCTCACTGCCGGTGTCCACCAACGGGTTCGGGGATTGCCGCCACGACAGGCACCGACCACCTTACGGCCACAGCTTCGGTCAGCTGCCTCAACAATAGAGGCACGGAACATGGCCCATTCGGACTCAATGTCCCCCACCTCCCTCGGGATGTGGTCGAAGTTCTGCCGGAGGTGGGAGTTGAAGCTACTTCTGACAGGGGACTCTGCCAGACGTTCCCAGCAGACCCTCACAACACGTTTGGGCCTACCAGGCCTGACTGGCATCCTCCCCCACCATCGAAGCCAACTCACCACCAGGTGGTGATCAGTTGACAGCTCCGCCCCTCTCTTCACCCGAGTGTCCAAGACATGTGGCCGCAAGTCCGATGACACGACCACAAAGTCGATCATCGAACTGAGGCCTAGGGTGTCCTGGTGCCAAGTGCACATATGAACACCCCTATGCTTGAACATGGTGTTCGTTATGGACAATCCGTGACGAGCAAAGAAGTCCAATAATAAAACACCACTCGGGTTCAGATCGGGGGGGCCATTCCTCCCAATCACGCCCTTCCAGGTCTCACTGTCATTGCCCACATGAGCATTGAAGTCTCCCAGCAGAACGAGGGAGTCCCCAGAAGGTATGCCCTCTAGCACCCCCTCCAGGGACTCCAAAAAGGGTGGGTACTCCGAACTGCTGTTCGGTGCATACGCACAAACAACAGTTAGGACCCGTCCCCCCACCCAAAGGCGAAGGGAGGCTACCCTCTCATCTACTGGGGTAAACCCCAATGTACAGGCTCGAAGTTGGGGGGCAATAAGTATACCCACACCTGCTCGGCGCCTCTCACCGGGGGCAACTCCAGAGTGGTACAGAGTCCAGCCCCTCTCAAGGAGATTGGTTCCAGAGTCCAAGCTGTGCGTCGAGGTGAGTCCGACTATATCTAGCCGGAACCTCTCAACTTCGCGCACTAGCTCAGGCTCCTTCCCCTTCAGAGAGGTGACATTCCACGTCCCAAGAGCCAGCTTCTGTAGCCGAGGATCGGACCGCCAAGGTCCCCGCCTTCGGCCACCACCCAACTCACACTGCACCCGACCTCCTTGGCCCCTCCCATAGGTGGTGAGCCCATGGGAAGGGGATCCACGTTGCCTCTTCGGGCTGTGCCCGGCCGAGCCCCATGGGTGCAGGCCCGGACACCAGGCGCTCGCCATCGAGCCCCACCTCCAGGCCTGGCTCCAGAGTGGGGCCCCAGTGACCCGCGTCCGGGAAAGGGAAAACGCCGTCCAAAATTGTTTTTCTTCATAGGAGGTTTGTTTAGTTAAATCCATACTGGGTGAATGATTTAGGAATAACAGCATTTTTTTGTATGTCACAGGGTATAGGCAGTTCCCTCATTATTTCATTAAGAAGCTAAAAGGTCTGGATTTGATTCCAAATGTGGAATTTGCATTTGCAAGCTGTTGCTCTGAATTCTGAATATTGGTCCAAAGAGATGTCAATGCAAGTAAATCAGGGTTTCATTGGGGAAAAAAATAATGAAAAAATAAAACAAACCCATCAGAGAGATAGCAGAAACACGAGGAGTGACAATATCAACAGCTTGGTAAATTCTTAAAAAGAAGGAATGCATTGGTGAGCTTAGCAAACATTAAAAGACCTGGATGACTATAGAAGACAACTGTGCCAGATGATTACAGAATTCTTTCCTTAGTGAAATAAAAACACCTTCACAACATCTGGTCAAATCAAAGACATTCCCCGGGAGGTAGGCATATCATTGTCAAAATCTACAATCAAGACAAGACTCATGAAAGTAAATACACAAGGTTTACCACATGGTGCACGTAATGGTAACCCTCAAAAACAGAAAGGCCAGATTAGACTTTGCTATAAAACATCTCGAAAAGCCTGCCTGATTGTGGAGCAACATTCTTTGGACAGATGAAACTAAAATCTACATGTACCACAATAAGAGAGGAGTATGAAAGAAGGGAAGGAACGGATCATGAGTCATCTGCTACAATCGTCCCTAATTCCAAAACTGGCAGTGGAGAGGTCTCTGAGCAATTATTGCCCGGTTGCCCCGATTCCTATTGTTATGAAGTGTTTTGAAAAGCTTGTCCTCAGACACATTAAGAGCAACATCCTCACCTCCCCGGACCAATACCAGTTCACTTACAGGGCAAACAGGTCAATTGAGGATGCTGTCTTACTTGCCCTGTCACACCTGGAGCAGAGGGACAACTTTGTGCAGATGCTGTTCATCGACTACAGCTCTGCCTTCAACACCAACACCCCAACAAACTGGGTATCAAACTAAAAAAAATCTAACTAGATTTTAGATTTTCTCACTAACAGACCACAAATTGTGTGTAAGAGTAAGCACTTACCATCAGTAGCACTTGACACTAAGGTACTGCAGGGCTGTGTAGTGAGCCCCCTCCTTTACTCCCTCTTCACAAACAGTTGCAAACCTACCCATGATACTAACATCATAATAACGTTTGTAGACAACAGCACAGTGATAAGCCTGATTTCCAATAATGACAAAGCAGCCTGACCTACAGAAGTGGTCAAGAATGTGGAGAGTTGGGAGACAGAACAACAACCTCGCACTTAATTCCAACAAAACAAAGGAACAAAGGAATCTGGACTTCAGGGGGACTGAACTACAGTGGTCACTCTCCCATAAGCATTAACTGCATGAAGGTAGAGACAGTCCAGAGTTTCAGATTCTTGGGAGTCCACATCAGCAGGGACCTGTCATGGACAAAAAACACAACAGCAATGGCCAAGAAAGATTTTCAGAGTCTTCTCTTTCGGAGGAGCCTGAAGAAAGCACAACTCCCATAACAACTGCTGGTTAACATCTACAGGTCTACCATAGAGTTTGTCATCACATACTGCATTACAGCGTGGTACTCAGGCTGCACCTCTTTGAGAACGGGAAGACCCTCCAGCGTATTATCAAAATGGCTCAGAGAATTACTGTTACTCAGCTACCATCACTGGAAGATATTTTCACTAATATTTTTACTCCTCTTCCCCTCTCTTAGGCACTTCAGAACCCTGCAATCCCATACTACCAGGCTGAAGAACAACTTTTAACCCAAATCAATCAGCCTATTAAATGCACAGCAATCACTGCCCCTTCCTATAACAGTAACCACAACTGATTCAACTGAACATCTGCATCAACCACACATAGTCACACACTTATACATGACCCATGTAGAGAAAAGCCAAGCAAAATGACACCTTTTATTGGCTAACTAGAAAGATTACAATATGCAAGCTTTCGAGGCAACTCAGGCCCCTTCTTCTTGCCTGAAGAAGGGGCCTGAGTTGCCTCGAAAGCTTGCATATTGTAATCTTTCTAGTTAGCCAATAAAAGGTGTCATTTTGCTTGGCTTTTCTCTACATTCATAATGGCTAACACGGTACAACACCCTAGTACTACATGACCCATGTGAAACTCAGAACCATTACAGTGAATATAATCTTCACTGTGACTTAATTTGTTTGAGACTTCATTTATTATTTATCTATTTATGCTTACATGTTTACCTTTACGTTTACTCTGTGTCTATTTGGAACTGTTAATAGTAACTGTGCTTCTCACAGTTTAACATTTACTTAGTGTATTATGTACTCTTACATACTTTTATCTAAAGCATCCATAGGCTGGCTCCAAACGATATTTCATTGTATTGTACAGTGACAATAAAGCTATCCTATCCTGCAACTTGCATATGATGGCGGTGTAACATTGTACTTGGAGCAAATGGTGCTCAATTAGCTTTCAAACACTATTGATTATTTTTACAAAGGAGTGGAGAAATTTCCGAGAATTCAGAAAACCTCTGACAAAGAAAAACAAAAATATCACAGACTGAAAAATGAATACCGGTATCTTCATAGTAAAGAGCACCAAAGGCTCAACACTAGACAATAATACCTAACTGCTCCTCTTTAAAGTAATCAATCGTTCGTTTCAGCTTGCAGCTTTCATTTGAACTAACTTTTTCGTAAAACTCTCAAGTTTTTGTGTAGTCACTGTTAAAATGAACATAGTTGATGTTTACAATAGAATTTTTTTTTGTTACTGTGATCAGTTGTTGTCAGCATACTGGTTTTTTATATATGAATAAAAGTACAGTTCTACTTAAACTTAAACTGACATGAAATGTCAGACTAACAACGAAGTAGCCTTAAGACTTCAATTACAGTTTGAGCAAAAATGTAAATTTAAGATATGTGTTTTCAGAAAAAAGTGCTTTGAAGTTTTTGAGATGGATTTGGATGAAAAGTGAAGAAAAACTACAATATTCAGTCATCTTACTTTCAGCTAAATATATGCTCACTCTGTGCCTGTCATCATAAAGGGCACTAAATTGAATAAACTGAATTGAACATACTTTAATGAATGAGGGTTTTTTTTTGGTGAACATCCTGGCTGCTCGTGGTAAGACATTACCCTTCATAATGTGCTCTCCGCTTTTGTGGTTTTTAAAATTGAGTCTGGTGAACTTTTAATACCACTTTATTCAAATGCAAAATTCAAGGTTACAAAAATCATAGTCCTCAAGGCTGCCACATAAACAGAGAAGGATTGGCTAAGCCTGTTGTGGTAACATTACACTCTCACTCATGTTCTGCTGTTGTTATGATATTAGTTCTTGCTAGTTTTTGCAAACGGGTAGAATTACACTAAAATTAGGCAGCTGACCAGAAACAAAAAAAAAAAAACCTATATCATAACACGTTTCACACAAGAATACTAAATAACACTAACAATATTCTATATGCATTCATCCATATGATCAGAACACATTTTTTCAGAGGGAAGGCTGCATCCATTAATATGTCCTTTTAGTAGTCCTTTTTATCTCTACCTGCTGAAAACACTGCCCACTTTATGCATATTGTTCATTCATATACATATTTGTGCAATCTAATATTTTGTTTATTTTTGTGTTCTGCTTTGAATAAACTTGATGTTATACTTAAGCCTAGAAGATTTATTAGAAAAGCAACTTTGATATTGCCAAGGCAAGTCTTAAACAATACATCTGCTGGTCTAGCATATTTCAAAATAAAACCCAAGCAATGTATCTAAATCACTGCTTTATTTACCTCAAATTAGAGAATATAGTCACTTTTAAACATAATCACTAGTTTGTACTAAAAAAAAAAAATTAAGCTACTTAGCAAGAACTCCTATTTCCCATATTGAACAGAAAGTCACAAAGTGTTAAATTTTATCCTTATGCAAATCTGATCAAGTTTTCCACACATTTTCTTCTCAATATAGTATGCCACAAAAATGACTAAATATATTTTGAATAACTGTGTATTTAAGTGTAATATTTGAAATGTTATGTTACCATAATTGTGCATTTAATTTATGCCTTAAATGCTTAAAACAGATCTAATCAGTAAAATAGATCTAACTAATCTAATGGCTTGCACTGAAATGGCGATAACCTTTCGGTTTTCTCAGTCTTCATAAGCCCACTTGTAAATATAACCATACACACATACACGTACAAAACTTTCTGTGAAGGTGATAAATGACACATGCAACCAGTGACTGATTTTGAAGAGAAAAAATGTTAACAGCAGGCATACTGAAAACCAAGAAAAAGTGCAAAAACTTTTCATTCACAAGATAGAACATGTCCAAAGTCTTATTATTCACAAAGATTCTAAATGCAAGTATTCACAAGAGTTTTGAATAGGATGAACTGTAGCCAAGAAAAGGATTAAACAGACAAGGTTTCTTGGATTACAAAAGAAACAACAAACAGAAACAGCATAAGTAAGGACTTGAAAACGATACTTGAGAGAGAGAGAATGAACATAAGATTGTCATCTGCTGGCTGTAATAAAAGTCAACCTGTCTATGTAAAAGTTAATGGGAAAACTTATTATATCATATACCATAGATAAATAACAAGGTTCACACTTAACTGACATTTTTTGGTATTATTTTATAGTGTACCAAAGTGCCGCCTGAGACAATTGCCTCATCACTTTACTCCATGAGCTGGCCCTGAATGTTACTGAACAACTCAATATACAGGAGTTATCTCTAAATAATATTAAAATGTTAAAAATACTAATAATTAAACTTCCTTAAACAATGCTGAAAGAATCTTACTGAAATTTTTGAAATAACAGAAAACGAACGGAAAGAGATGCTTTTACAAACAGTGTTATTCAGAAAGTCTAGTTCATGTTAAATTCTTTGACATTCTACTGTTAAATATTCAAACTTAATCAAGCATAGGTACATTATTAATTTACAGACACTGTCATATTTAGGAACCTTAGCTCAACAAAAAAGTTTTACACATCAATTTAATTTAAGGTATGGTTGGGCTGGCAGAGATGGTCACATCACACCAGCATCAACTGCAATGTAAGAACCAGCACCAGCCAAACAGAGGGGCCACAGTTGTATATTCCAACACTCACACGATAGTTAAATTAAAATAACCTGAAAATCATTGGGGATATGGAGAAACACCCATGATGACCCTTGAGGAACATACAAACTACATGCAGATGATGACTGTACACGAAATTTGAACAAAGGATGCTCGACACCATGTTTAGTTACTTTGGGTAAGTCTAATATATAAAATAAGATGGACTAATAATCTTTGATCTGCTCATTTCCCTGCCAATAAAATCTTACTTCACAACCTTAAGTATTAGGTATTAAAATATTAACATTATTTCAAAATATATTAAAATTTGTAAAATCACAAACCCGGGCTTGGAGAAAAAAATATAATATAAATAAAAACTTTGTATGTGACAAATTCTGCATGTAAAGCTGCTCCCTTCAAATCAAAGGAAATTAAACATGACATGGGATTCATCAAGGTTTAATGACAGTACATACTATTTTAAATTAGAAAAAAAACATGATGAATATAGAAATCAGACTTGCATATTCACTACTTTTGCATAAATGCAAAGTATTAAACTTTACAAGAAATCTTTTAAAAGCATATACTACAATTTCTGCTCTACATTAATACATGAAATATTAAACATCCTCAAACTTTATTTACTAAAAGATCTAACATTAAAAATAAGAAATCTGAACATTTCTTCACATTTCACATTAATATCGCAGCATTTACTTTACAGATATCTTAGTAATAATTTTACAGACACACACAGTCAGCTTCCAGGTAGAGTAGCACTGTATTATAACATCAAACCTTGCATCTAACCCTATAGTAAATTTAAATTAAGTTAATGACAGAATAGCAAATCAAACATTGAATTTCTAAAATGAAAGCTACCCTCTATCTGTCAGATTCACAGGACACAACTAAAACATTCTGTTAATAAAGAAAAAAAGATTAGACTTAGATGAAAGTACTTTCAAAAACTATATACCAGGCTTCCAACCAATGCATTCAATGGAAATAGGCCTGACTCTCACTATTATGCTTTTGGACTTAAATACAGTTTTTGATAGTATTGATCAAACCATTTTACTCCAGAGGAGTAAGAATTTAGGCACTGTTTTGGGTGTTTCACTTCATAATGGTTAAACTCAAAATATGCAAAAGTATGAAGACACTACTCCCTCATTTCTACCTGCAGTTAGACAAGGTGTCTAACACAGTTTGGCACTGTCATCAGCTGTTTCTCTTTTTATGTTGTATTTATGAGAGATACAGTAATTTATAAATACTGAAACTATGTAATCCTTAAATTCAGAAAGAAAGTTAACAAAACATAATTCAGCAAATATTAAGGCAATATTGACATATTGTAACTCAAGGAGTTTGAGCTGCAGTCTGTTTATTCTTGAAACTTATTTAAACTTCAGTCTTTATCTTTTCACCCTTTTTAGAACCAGCTTTCTCTAGTTTACAAACACTGTAAAATTTTGATTGTTTTTAATATCAAAGCCTCTCGAAAAGTTATTTAATCATTTTGTATTAAGTAGAATAAATTACTGAACTTTAGATCTTACTAAGGTCTGAGCCTTTTTTACCCACTAAGATAGACAAAACAGATACTGAAAGACTTTGGACAAAAATAAAATCTTAAAGGGGAGTGACTAAGGCTGGGCAATATATTGCATTTTCGATTCAATTCTACATTTAATTGAAATTAATATACTAAAGCCAATATCATCTGAATGTTAAATAAAATCCACAAAAGCACCATTGCTCTTTCTGAGAGCGTCGATGTCAACTCTACCCATGTACCCCATTGGTGTAAAGAATACAAAAAATAGAGCGAGGATCAGAAGGGGAAGCATTTAGAATAGATAGGGTTACTGTTTACAAAACAGTTTGATTTTCCCAGGATGACAGTTCAAGCAGTATATCATCTAAAGTTAAAACATGTTACTGTACATGTGCCATGCCTGTATGGTGTTCTTCAGCCTCCCTGGCAGAATGGTCCCCTGAGAAGCAAAGTTCCAAAAAATGCTTGCTTTTCTGATGTATGCCTTATGAGGGGATAAGCAGTGGGGAGTTGGGGGTTTAAGAACTGCAGTGACCGTATTTCAGAGCACACTTTTGCTTGCTCCAAGAACTGGGCTCTCACCACACCTGGGAATGATTTCAGGTACGATTAATGAACCACCTGGAACATTCCCAGGGCCATCATAAAAGGAGCCACCTCACTCCATTTGAGGAGCCAGAGTCAGGAGGATAAAGGACGAAGCTTGTGAGGAAGGAGTGGAGGTAGAAGGACTGGGAATTGGTAGCTGAAGAAAGGACTGTGTAGTGGTGCTGGATGTAATGTACTGTACTTTGGGGAGTGAAAAGGAAAAGCGTGTTGTGTGGAAATGCGTGTCTCTGCCTGTCCGTGTCAGGTTAGGGCAGCTGTACACTCCCCGGTATTCCACACTGGATTAAGATATGTAAAATGATAAAGGCAAAGAAGATGTTAGAAATGGAGTCAGATGATAAGTTTGGGTCTCTGCCCAGAATCACAGGGAGTGGAGGAACCAGATTTGAGGGCAACTAGCTAATCTGGGTAAACCGGGAAAATGGACATTAAACTAGTAATGATATAGACTGTAATAGTGCTATCTTAGACTTTCTGAAGTCAATGTTGAGGAAGGGAGTACTCCAGGAAAGACATTGGAATTCAGATACAGATATACAGTATATGACCAAGAGAACAGGCTATACTACATTCCAAGCAGTAAAATTACTAAAATGTTAAAACAAAGATTTGTGGAAATAGGACAAGCAGCTAAATGCAAGAAGAATACTATGTGAAGAAAGCTCCTAAGCTGACTAAGTTACATGCAGGGACACAGATGGTTATAAGCAGTTATTTACCACTAAAGATTTAATAATGTGTAGATGAAATTTAAATTAGTTGCACAGTTGTGATTGATGACTAAATATTTCTTTGAATTACTAGAAACAGGTATATTAAACTGGTAAACATGGGGATTTGCTGTGTAGCAAATATTAGCATGACATCACTTACCACATTTTCAGTTGATGATGGTTTTCTAATATTTAAAAACATACTTTCATACTCCTTTCTTTGTTTGTTTCATTATTCTTCACACTACTTTTAATTACTGTGTGGCATCATGAGTGACTAGAACAATCCCAACAAAACAAGTGTTTACTTCAAACAAGGTAACAATCTATTCTTCCTTCAGTAAAGGTAGAGATTGATTATACACACACATATGCACATTTCAGGGGAGGGAAATTTTAGGGAAAAAGAAATAACTAAAGATCAACGTAGCCTAAAAACTAAAGAAACTACATTAAAAAGCAAATAGTTTCCACAGCAGCTTCCACCATTAGTGCACAATGTGAACTGGCAGTGTAAACAGTATCAATCAATCAGTTATACACAGTACAGTTAAGTTATTTTTGATAAAAGCTAAAGAAGTAATTTTAATAAAAATAGGTGTGACACATTTTTTTCCATTTATTCTCAAAAATGTTCTTGTCAATTTTTATTTTGAAACTATCTAGAATAGGGGTGGGCAATGTCAGACCTCGAGAGCCACATTGGCTACAGGTTTTCATTCTAATCCAATTGCTTAATTATAAACCAATCCTTGCCAATCTCAGACCTTATTTAATTTTATGGCTTGTTAATCTGCAATATAAGGTTCTCATATCGCAGATTTTTTTTCCTTTCCAAGGATATCATCTAAATGATTTGAAGCTTAAAATGGATAATTTTCAGTCTGTCACATTTTTCTATTAAGTTTTTTATTAAATCAAACAGTGCATGACAAACAAACACACAGATGTAAATGGAAACAAGCTAGATGGAGAACTGCTGGCTGCTTTGTCATTTGCATCTAATTGCTAATATGGAGCCATTAAAACACTGAATGCAGCTGATTAATGTTGAAATAAGCAATTAAGGATGAGGAACCTTAACAAGGAAGACCACTAAAATGAAGCATCAAAATGTCACTTAGGCAAAAAGTGATTCATCAGCAATGATTGACTTCTCATTAAGAAACTGGGTTGGAACAAAAACCTGCAGCCACTGAGGCTCTCCTGGACAGACATTGCCCACCCCTAATCTAGAACAAGTAATAATGAAACAATCTGACATAAGGCACATTTACCTTTGTTAAATTTTCATTATGTAATCCTAAATTAGCTATTCAAATATGCTCAGAGACACAGGCCCATAAAACAGTCCACAGACAGCAGCTACCAGAAAGAATTTTTGGTAACTGAAGTAACATTAAGAAGGTATACAGTCTTCTTACCTTTTCATGGTTTACCAAAGAATACACATAGAGTGGAAGAAAAAGTCTGTTGAGGAGGTGATCTGTCAATACATCATTAAGGAATTCACAGTTTATAATCAGGATGTCATTGAGATAATGGAGATGATCGAGATGCTCCGCAACTAAATCGCTTAGCTTTCCTTTGTTTCTGTGCCTAAGAAAAACAAATTTTAATACAAAATATTAATAATACTAATTTTGACCATGAGAAAAGAAATACAATTGTCATGTTAATTATAAAATATACCAACAAACAAAAAAAAAAAATAATGAAGTTATATACCAACCACTACACAAACTTTATTCCACACATGCACAAGTGGTTGCTATTCAGTTAATCTATAGAAGGCCTTTGAAGGTAACACAGACATATTTAACGAGGATATAACTCCTCATTGCAAGGTGTCAATGTGTCAGTATTGAGTTTCTAGTGTAGAAGTAACTAATTGAAAAGGTTGATGATAAGACTATGTAAGCCACGTGCAGATCTGTTGTCATATATTAAAAATAACAGCACCTTCAACACTGCCACTTTGACCAATCCCCATCAGTAGTCTATGCTTACCCAGTTTTGTTTTGTAAGGATGATTCCATACTTTAAATTATTTGCATTTGATGCATGTTCTGTATTTGCTATTTATTCTGTATTTGTTATTTATTCTTTTACTGACTGACAAATGTGCATAAGCCTTTCTGAGGGCATTTACAATAGTATATTTTAATTATTTGGTTTGAAAAATGCTCTGAAGATTTCCTTTCTGTGCATTTGCTATGATTTTATAAAACAATTGTAAAGAAACAAAAAAAATAATTTTCAGAAAATTCACAATCTGGACAATATTGATACTACGATACTTGTAATTCAAATTGAATGGTATACATCTTTTAACAGTATTATTAAAGCAACTATTATATCTCTCACACTCACTACACACATTGCTTAATTTGGGGAGAAAAAAATCTTGACATTCATAAAGTAAACTAATCAAAGTTAAATTAATTTTATGTTGAAAGGTTACAACAAGGTGAAAGCATAGAAAAGAAATAAGGAATCAAATCCTAAGAAGAGCGGTGAAAAGAATGAAGGCAACAAAAAACAAGAAATGTTGCCATCTTAATTGGTGAAGGACGTGATTAAAAAAATGAGATTTTTCTTAGTTATACTTCGGCATAACCATGCTCTGGAGAAGTGAAATCTATAATTATGGACAAGTAGCATTTGATTTTAACTGCTGTAATCCATTCCCTAAAAAGATACCTTTAATAGATACTTCCTGAATAATCTGCACGCATCATAAGTGGAAAACTAAAGTCACATGGGATTGACTTTTGAATTGAAGACAAGACTCTTGACCAACAAATAAGGGGGAGAGGTGGATCATCAATTAAAAAGGTTAGTCCTATGAGGCTTTAGTTTCCCATCGATAATGTGCACTGATTATTCCAGAAATATCTATTTAAGAGTCAGTCAGTCATTGTCCAACCCGCCATATCCTAACACAGGGTCACGGGGGTCTGCTGGAGCCAATCCCAGCCAACACAGGGCACAAGGCAGAAACAAACCCCGAGCAGGGTGCCAGCCCACCGCAGGGCACGCACATACACACACACATACCCACACACCAAGCACACACTACAGCCCACCGCAGGGCACGCACGCACACGCGCGCACACACACACACACACAGCACACACTAGGGACAATTTAGGATCGCCAATGCACCTAACCTGCTTGTCTTTGGACTGTAGGAGGAAATCAGAGCACCCGGAGGAAACCTACGCAAACACGGGGAAAACATGCAAACTCCACGCAGGGAGGACTCAGGAAGTGAACCCAGGTCTCCTCACTGCAAGGCAGCAGTGCTAGAACTGCGCCACCATACCGCCCATCTATTTAACAATATTTAGCAAAAAGAAAAAGAAAAAAAAAAAAAGTGTTTTGCACACTTTCAGTAACAAGCAACATCAGATTTTTTTTTTTTTTATTGCCATGGACATTTTTCACATCATTTGCCAATCTCACGGCCATCACCACAAGCCACATGAGGAAAGTAACATAAAAATGGGATATTTGTTTAAAAAAAGAGCATTTTAAATTATATTGAAATTAACATAATAGAAATGCGTGTATTACATATGTATGGTAGTTGAGTTGTTGAAAAAATTCTTTCAAAATTCTGACTCTAGAAAGCTTGAAAAGTACAGCTCAGAGTGAGACTCTAGTTTTAGTATATTCCATCTTTCAAGCTGTAGTTTTTATGAGAGATGTTGTTTTCACTATTTGGTAGTTATTAATTTATATTCATGTATATCATGTTGTACTGTACATCCTCATATCACACTATATGACTAGCAGAGGGCGCTACCATCACAGCAGGAGGTCATTCAAGACCCTATAGGTCATAACATTAGGTCATAACATTAGCCCTATTACAGGGTATGAGGTTCCCCCAACCGAAAGAGGGGGGTGATGTGTTGTAGCCTCACAGGCTAATGTAGTTGAAGGCGAGCTGAGAAACAGGTAACTGAGTAGCAATTTGTTATTACTGTTTAGTTAGGCCTGGGGAGCAGAGGTGCTTATTGTTTTCTGTTTTAGTTTTACTTTCCTGTATTACTTATTTCAGTTTTGTTATTCGAGCCTTTGTTTTGTTTTTATCATTTTGGACTCTATTGGTGTTTAACCCAGCCACAGGAGATCCATCCGGTGTAAAATTTTGCCAAATCAATATGCAGACAACAATTTTGGATGATCGGCTGTGGCAACCCCTAACAGGAGCAGACAAAAGAAGAAGAAGAGGACTATATTGGTGTTTGGATTTGTGGAATGCCCCCTACATGCCAAAATGGTGAATAAGGGTGCTAGAAGCTGAAACTGTGTGTTACAGGCATGTATCAGGACTGAAAGTAAAGGTTGTGGATATGGGGCCATTTCATGCTTATACAGGTTAGGTATTAGCGGTCAGCACTGATAAATGTAGGACACCACATTGAGTATAACATGTTGTAAAACTCCAGTAAGAAAATAATTTGAACATAAAAAGTCTAGTTTGTGTATTAAAAATTCTATCATAATGCTGGAATATTTATGATGTTATTTCCAAGCGCCAGACATTCAAAGCATACCGAGAAAATGGAACTGGCAGATGCGCAACAGGCCATTAAAATTGACCAGTATATTGCAGTAAAAAAAGATAGGGAAGTCATACATTTGAGGCAGACTTTCAGTGGTTTTAGAATAAGATAGAAAGAGGGTGCACTATCTGAACTGTGTTTAAAGCTCCCTAGCCAAACCAAATTTTTCTACAGTGAGAAGCAATATATTCTTTCTGCTTGCATTAGACAATGAGACATAATTTGCATTGACTTTATGTGTGAAGACATTCGTCTATATGATTTTGTAGCTGCAAAATATTTTGCACAGCTTACTCAATGCTTCTTTGACATGGCCAACAAAATACAGGTAAAATTCCGTTACAACTAATATCTTTACAACAAAGTAATTTTATGGTCCCAACAGTTTCCCCATATGACACGAGTCTATAAAAATCTTGTTACTACAAAGTACATTCAGCAGGTACTTTCATTACAACAAAGTGACCTTGAAATGCCTGAATGAATCATCCACAGAGCAGTTAGTTCTGTGGTCACAGCTCAGTTGTGCACAACGATCCCCAAGCAGAAACATTGTTTAAAAAAAAAAATTTTTTTCTTCGAACTTTGCTCGTACTGATTTTTTTGCTGTTTTTGTTTTCGGTGGTTTTCAGTGATACCTTTTGCTTATTGCTCGTCAACATTTGAAAAACATCCATTGAAATTTTACTCATTGTCACCCTCCTATAGAAACGGCAGACACGAAAAAACGATAACAGTTCATATTAGAAAAAAAAACTTTCAATTTTTGCAGCTCTCGATTGCGGCAAAAAGAAAAAAAGACGTTGCCAGTGAATTCGGAATTTCGCCATCGAAACTGTCAACTTTCTTGAAAGGGCAAGCAAAAAAAAGAAGAAAAATCTCGGGTTGCAAATGTATGCGAACTGCTGCATTTGAAGACGTCGAAAAAGCCGTTTTTTTAAAGTGGTTCAGTGATGCTCATTCAAAAAACATTCCTATTAATGTGGCACTCATTCAAGAAAATGTGAGGTTTCTAAACTCTCTTGGGACCTCCCTCAACTGGACAACACACCGAACAGCATCCCGAAGTGCGATCACCACGTCTGTGGAAGACTGTTTATATGCTGCCGGGGCAACAGCAGGCTCACAGCTCTGCTGCGCCTCTCCGCCAAAGCAAACTCGATGGGTGATGCAAGGAACATTGTAAATGCAGGGAACAGGATTACTTGGCCACGACCCTGCCTGACTGCTGTGTCTGTTTATAGGAGAGTGGCAGATCCCGCTACAATAAATAACCATGTTGTTCCTGTTTCAAGCTGAAT
Organism: Erpetoichthys calabaricus; assembly: GCF_900747795.2. Classification (NCBI taxonomy): domain Eukaryota; kingdom Metazoa; phylum Chordata; class Cladistia; order Polypteriformes; family Polypteridae; genus Erpetoichthys; species Erpetoichthys calabaricus. The sequence continues at coordinate 125,458,395 of NC_041404.2, read as the reverse complement.
TAAGCTGGTTTGCTAAAGTACTGAGACTCAGCCTCGTGTTTTGGGGTGTAAGACGGGGACTTATAGCACGACCCTGATCTTTGAGTATTCGCTTCTGTGGCGCCTCACTGCACCACTGTGACCCTGCTGTTGCCCTGCTCCGACAAAGGACAAACAATCTTACAAAGATGCGGCAATCACGCTTTGGGATGCACTTCAGCGTGATGTTCCCGTTGGGTGGGGAGGGGGGATCCCAAAAGAGTTCAGAAACCTCACAATATGAAGAAGATGAAAAAGATGATTCAGCTTCTGATTGATAACTGTGCTGCCCACAACATGCTTCCTCATTTAGATAATGTTCGCGTTGAATTCCTCCCACCCAGTTGCACAGCAGTGCTTCAGCCATTGGATTTGGGTATCATTCGCACCCTGAAAGTGTATTATCGCAAGGAAATGCTGAGAAAAATTCTCGTCAGCATAACTTGTAGACAGGAGAAGATTAAAATTAATGCGAAAGAAGCTATTGAAATGATTGCAGAAGCCTGGACGCAAGTTAAAAAAAGCACAATAGCAACAAATACAGAATCTCATTACAACAAAATATATTTTAGGTCCCTGGAAGTTTGTTTTTACGGAATTGTACCTGTATAGTAGAGCTGGCAGTGATGTATGAATAATACTTTTAAATACAATGCACACCAAAGTTTACAAGTTCACATTTTGGTTTGCACTCCATTTAATTCCCAGTAGCTCCAACATGTAGATGTCAACATGAATAGATCTTTAATACATCCCTGTTCATCAAGGATAGTATGCAGTTTACATATCAATCCATGATTAAATTAAGTATCTTAATTTTGTAATTGTTTTCCTTTTTTAAAAAATTTTAAATTAGGAATGGGATTAAAAACAGTTTGACATACACCTACTAAGTGATATGTACACCGTGGAGCTGCACTGGCACTTTAATGCTTCATAACTTCATTTGCATGTCTAGTTTGTGCCAAATACCTTTTATTATGTTTAATCCCATGCAAAGCTTAGAGCAAATTACATTTGCAGTTGGCATGTCGGTGTGTGTTTTCACCAATATGTAAGGAACCAAAAAAAAAAAAAAGTAGATGCCAATTTAGAGTTTTAGTGCTTCTTATTAAAGAAACTTGAGACTCAAGTGCTGGAGTCAGAGAAGGGATTTACTAGTGATAATTTGTATTTCACATTGCACTCTTTTTTCATACATGTCAGCTCACTTATGCCGTGACAGCGAGTGGTCACTTTATTACGAATAAATACTAAACATTAACTTTGCTCCAAATTTGCCTTCAGAACAGCATGAATTCACTGAAGAAAATAGGGAATAGGGAAAGCAAACCATATCAACTCTTGTGTTTTCAATAGCTTTGACAATTTAACTGGTGTAAAATCTCAAGTCCAAACAGCATGTCTGCCCCACAGAAAATTGATTTGAATGAAATTTGGTGGCTGAGAAGAACACTGAATTAAACTGAATTCACCGTTGTGTACACAGACTTTCCAGCAGAATGGGGTTTTATGCCACAAAGCTAAAAAAAAAAAAAAAAAAAACTTTTGGAATGGTCCTATTTATATTGATATGTGTAGATATCCTTTAGCATTCAAACACTGCTCTCCTCATATCAAAGTACCCAATCTCAAAATGGAACAAGCAGGTTTAAAAATTGAGGGATGGATCAAGTTACTTACAGTATATCTAAATCTTTATAACTGGAAAACTGGCAGGTTAAGAGACTTTTTTCCAAGTTGTACATGCAAGATTCAAACTGCTGTACTTTCAGAAATATCACAGAATTAACACATTAATTATATGACTTAAAATATATAAACAAAAACAATTATATGAGAAATTTGGAAGGTACATTGATTTTTCATTTATGTATTTAATGACATATCATAACACAAAGTATGGAAATACTCTGCACGAAAATGTGTCTTGTAATTTTAAAAAGTAAATATTTTGTTTGTTTTTTTTCTTCAATGTATTGCAGTAGCATTGTATGATTATATCTGAGTATTGATATAGGAAATGGCACAATATGCAATATTTTAAATACTGTGTTAAATAACTGAAAATATAATTCAAATTCTTAACCCTACTGAAGAAATATTGATTTCCATGTCTTATACTTGAATACACAGATCTATGTTAACAAATGTTGTTTCATTACACAAGAGTAAGTGGAATCACACTGACATCTACTGGACACACTATATAATGCAGTAAGTTTTTTTTTTTCCAGCATATCAGCAACTAATTCCATAACAAACTTTACAAACTTTGTAAAGAAATTAGCTATGAAAATGCAAGGAAAATATATTATGACAGAAAAATAATAATGAATCCTTACTCTTCATCCGTTTGAACACAGTTGTCGAGCTCTATTACATGACTTCCAATAAACCAGACCAAATTAGAAAAGTAGGGTGCAGCAGTCCTGTCTCTGACATAGTGCAGCATATGCTGGTTATTCACTGTAAGCAAAGGAGGCAAAAAAAAGTTTTACTGATCAATGGACACAGACTGAAAAGATCCAGAAAACACAAAAATACTAATTAACCAGCCTTTACTGATATATTTGGCAACACTTTAGGACACGGGTGTCGAACTCCAGGCCTGGAGGGCCGCAGTGGCTACAGGTTTTCATTCTAACCCTTTTCCTAATCAGTGACCAGTTTTCACTGCTAATTCACTTTTTTCCCTTCATTTTAATAGCTCTGTTAGAAGGATTCAGTCCTCTGAATTGATTTGTTTCATAGATAGATAGATAGATAGATAGATAGATAGATAGATAGATAGATAGATAGATAGATAGATAGATAGATAGATAGATAGATAGATAGATAGATAGATAGATAGATAGATAGATAGATAGATAGATAGATAGATAGATAGATAGATAGATAGATAGATAGATAGATAGATAGATAGATAGATAGATAGATAGATAGATAGATAGATAGATAGCTTTATTAATCCCAAGGGGAAATTACATACTCCAGCAGCACCTTACTGATACAAAAAAACAATATTAAATTAAACATTGATAATAATGCAGGTAAAAACAGACAATAACTTTATATAATGTTAACGTTTACCATCCCCCCCCCCCCCCCCCCCCCCCGGATGGAATTGAAGAGTCGCATAGTTTGGGGAGGAACGATCTCCTCAGTCTGTCAGTGGAGCAGGACAGTGACAGCAGTCTGTCGCTGAAGCTGCTCCTCTGTCTAGAGATGACACTGTTTAGTGGATGCAGTGGATTTTCCATAATTGATAGGAGCCTGCTGAGCGCCCATCACTCTGCCACAGATGTCAAACTGTCTAGCTCCATTCCAACAATAGAGCCTGCCTCCTCACCAGTTTGTCCAGGCGTGAGGCGTCTTTCTTCTTAATGCTGCCTCCCCAGCACACCACTGCGTAGAAGAGAGCGCTCGCCACAACCGTCTGATAGAACATCTGCAGCATCTTATTGTAGACGTTGAAGGACGCCAGCCTTCTAAGGAAGTATAACCAGCTCTGTCCTTTCTTACACAGAGCATCAGTATTGGCAGTCCAGTCTAATTTATCATCCAGCTGCACTCCCAGGTATTTATAGGTCTGCACCATCTGCACACAGTCACCTCTGATGATCACGGGGTCCATGAGGGGTCTGGGCCTCCTAAAATCCACCACCAGCTCCTTGGTTTTGCTGGTGTTCAGGTGTAGGTGGTTTGAGTCCCACCATTTAACAAAGTCATTGATTAGGTCCCTATACTCCTCCTCCTGCCCACTCCTGATGCAGCCCCACGATAGCAGTGTCATCAGCGAACTTTTGCATGTGGCAGGACTCCGAGTTGTGTTGGAAGTCCGATGTATATAGGCTGAACAGGATCGGAGAAAGTACAGTCCCTTGTGGTGCTCCTGTGTTGCTGACCACAATGTCAGACGTGCAGTTCCCAAGACGCACATACTGAGGTCTGTCTTTAAGATAGTCCACAATCCATGCCACCAGGTATGAATCTACTCCCATCTCTGTCAGCTTGTCCCTAAGGAGCAGAAGTTGGATTGTGTTGAAGGCGCTAGAGAAGTCTAGAAACATAATTCTTTACAGCACCACTGCCTCTGTCCAAGTGAGAGAGGGATTGATGTAGCATGTAGATGATGGCATCCTCCGCTCCCACCTTCTCCTGATATGCAAACTGCAGAGGGTCGAGGGCGTGTTGAACCTGTGGCCTCAGGTGGTGAAGCAGCAGCCTCTCCATGGTCTTCATCACATGTGATGTCAGAGCAACAGGCCGGAAGTCATTCAGCTCACTAGGACGTGATACCTTTGGGACTGGGGTGATGCATGATGTTTTCCAAAGCCTCGGGACTCTCCCCTGTTCCAGGCTCAGGTTGAAGATGCGCTGTAGAGGACCCCCCAGCTCCGATGCACACACCTTCAGCAGTCGTGGCAATACTCCATCTGGACCCGCTGCTTTGCTGGCACAAAGTCTCCTCAGCTCTCTTCTCACTTGTGCTGTTGTAATTATGGGTGGGGATGTCTCTCCTATGCTGGTATCAGCAGAAGGATGTGTGGAGGGTGCAGTACTCCGAGGTGAGAGTGAGAGTGGGTTAGGGTGGTCAAACCCGTTAAAGAAGTTGTTCATTTGGTTTGCTCTCTTCACGTCTCTCTCGATGGTGGTACCCCACTTCGAGCTGCATCCAGTGATGATCTTCATCCCATCCCACACTTCCTTCATGCTGTTATTCTGCAACGTCTGCTCCAGCTTTCTCCTGTACTGCTCCTTCGCCGCCCTGAGCTGGACTCTGAGTTCCTTCTGCACACGCTTGAGCTCATGCTGATCACCGTCTTTAAAAGCCCTTTTCTACTGGTTCAAAAGGCCCTTGATGTCACTTGTAATCCATGGCTTGTTGTTAGCATAGCAGCGTTACAGTTCTTACTGGAACTACAATGTCCATACAGAAGTTGATGTAGTCACTAGTGCAGTCAACAACTTCCTCAATGTTCTCACTATGTGATCCCTGCAGAATATCCCAGTCTGTTGTTCCAAAACATTCTCTCAGAGCATTCGCAGCCTCCGGGGTCCACTTCCTGAATGATCGTGTGGTTGCAGGTAGGACCCTCACTTTTAGTTTGTAGTGAGGCTGAAGCAGAACCAGGTTATGATCTGCTTTCCCAAGCGCAGGCAGCGGGGTGACACTGTATGCGTCTTTAACGTTTGCATACAGTAAATCAATAGTCTTATTTCCCCGGGTGTTACAGTCCACATACTGGGAGAAGGCAGGTAATGTTTTGTAAATGACAGCCAAACAGAAATGAGATGTGAAACGAGCCAACAGATGACCAGCTTAACCTGGGGCTTCAAACTCCAACCAGTTTCTTAATGAGAAGCCAATGCTTGCTGTTAATTAAACCTGTTATTTAATTATTCATTCTGCCACAACAGACATTTCCAAAACTGATGATTTTATGTTTTTTTCTAAGAACACCATCAAGATGTTTTGATGACCTGAGAGATCAACCTTACTGAGACCTCCACCTTGCTCTATTTTCAGATTCTGTGTGATGGGCACAGGTGAGCTGGTCATGCGGCCGTTTGTTTCGTGTTTCATTATTGTTTGGCTGCTAATTAAGGAAAAAGAAACAACTAATTAATTAGCCTGAGTCAAGCTAATTAAAAGAAATAATTAGCAGCTAAAACTGGTCTCTAATTAAGAAGATGGTTAGAATGAAAACCTGTAGCCACTGCCGCCCGTAGGACTGGAGTTCAACACCCCTGCTTTAGGACATACTTTTATAAGAATTAAAAAGGGGCAACATTAGGAGCAAAAAGATACAGAAATTCATAGTATAAGGCTGGTGCAGAATGAACACACTCATGCTTTATAAGTGAGCCACTTCTATCTGAAAAGGATTCCTCAGAGAGTCCTTAGGGACAAATTAGTTAAATTTATATTCTACTCATTCCGCTAAAGCCTAACAACCAAATATGGAGGCAGTCTATCTCATCCATTGCATGGAACACATAAGCACATTCACAGTTATTTACACTAAAACATATACAGACAGTGAAAGAAGACTATGGCACTCAAAAGCACACATAAGAACACAAGAACTAAACTTCTGAGAGAAGGCTTAATGGCCAAGAGTCAAATTTTGGGCCAAAGTTTCTGTAGATGACAAAGTTAATCCCTCAGTGCTGGTCATACTTTAAAAACAGTGAAAAAAATAATACAGAGTAATATAAAGAAAATAAAATAATTCATGCCTGGAGTATTTAAAGCCACTACAAACTATAACAGGCAATGTTCCAGTAGTGGGAACATTTGATGAAACGGTGGCAGCCAAAGGGCATGGATCAGCATTTCTCAGTCCAAGTGCCTTCAGGTTATGTAGTAGTTTTAGAGCAGTAAACAATTACTTGAATTAAAATAAAACTTGCTTAGATAATTCATTTCTTCATCCCATGATGTCATTAGTTTGGAAGGAGGAAAGGAATGTCTGTCATCTGTAATGTGTTGTTTAAAGAACAATAAATCTTGAGCTTTATATATGCTATGCTTTTTAACCATCTATCGACCCATTTAAATTAAGTTTGGTCGCACGGTTGTTACAGTAACGCCCCATCTCTGGATGGGGCGTTAGTCTGTCATAAGGTACACTCACTCGTATAGTACAAGGCCAATTATTTTTAAGCATCTATTTATTTTTTGGATGTGAGAAACAAAAACATATTACCTAGAGAAAATCTCATGCAGAGGTGAGGATGACATACATACTTCATATAGAGAATCATCAATACATTATAATCAGTAAGGAGAAGTAGGTCAAATGAGGGCACCACATTGGTTCAGTAGTTGGCACTGTTAGGAATTTAGCATTTACGTCTTAAACTTAGTGCCTGTGTGGAGTTCGTTCAACTTTCCTCGGGTACTGTGGTTTTCTTACCACATCTTCAAAGACGTTTGTGTTAGGATAACTAGTAATTCTAAATTGGCTCTGTATGGATATATGTGTGAATGGGCCTTGCACCTGATGCTGCTAGGATAGGTAGGCTCCTATGACTCTCAGCTGTATTAAGTGGCTCTAAGAATGTTATGTTATGCTGTGCTATGGGGCAGATGGAGAAAAGCTATAATGTAATTGTGCAGAAGCTGGAAGAGCAGAGACAACCCATGCAATGTACAAAAATATGCAACATAGTGCAAAAGTATGACAGCTGATACTATCTTTTATAATGAATAGCAAACACATAATCAAGGTATTCCAGTCATACATGACACAAAGCATTATGAACAAAATAGGACTATGATTCTCTGAGGTCTGATAACGTACTGTATACCAGCAAGCCAATACGAGCAAAGACTGCATATAGGTTAGAGTTGCAAAATAAGGCTTTCAACAGATCTCAGGAATATTCCAGAAATGTATATCACAATGCTAATAAAGGCCTTTATAATCTTAAGGATACTTCAGAATTATTACCAAAATGCTTAGAAAGGCCTTTAAGCCCTGCATAGTTGTGTCTCTGTACCACATGGTGATGCCATCAGCCAGGACATTTTTTTGCAGGTATCTGAAAAGTATATTCACTTCTATGCCTTTTACTGTATAACTTCATTTGGTACTGTAGTCCCATCTCGAATCATCTGGGTCACTATTTCCAATTTAAAAGTTAATGAGGATAAGGCACTCTTTGTCTCCTGATGGAATTTAGATATTCCATGTCGTTCCTTTAAGTAGTAGGATAACTATTGCTAACCATTTTTATTACTATTTTGTTATCAAGGTGTATTTTTGATACTGTGAATGTTGGTATATTTGGCTGCACGGTGAAAAGGAAATACTGTGTGCAGCTAATGAAACAAGCCTGATGGATTCCAGTGCCTAAAATTTGTACTGACGACCTCTACCGTAGCAGAGAGAAGAAAAAACTTCTCAAGCAGAAAAAGTACCTTAAATCTTTTCATCCCGATGCAAAATGAAAAGGCAACTGAACCCCAAGCCAATAAGGCCCCCTCTCCTCTTCACCTTGAGTAACTTTCCTAAGGTGCCAAATGATTATCTTAATTTGCTTTTATGCCATATTTTGATATAAATGACTGTGCTAGTGGCTGTGCTTCCCTCCCAATCTCTCTGGGAACTCTGATCAGATGTATACTTCATAGGGAAGATCAAAATAGATGGCAATATGACTTAAAGGGATATTAACTTATTAATAAATTAATTGGTGAACTGCAGCTCAGTTACAATGTAACCAAGGGACACTAAGGATTATTACAACCTGAACTGAGGAAGGTTGTGAAAAGTAAGAACACAATTCAGTTAAAAATAAAGAAAAAACAAATAGATAATTTCATTTTTTGTTATGATGGACAAAGGCATCTCAAAAAGAACAAAAACATAACTTAGACATACTGCCATTTCAAAAAACTTACATGACACTGGATTAAGGCACACAGGAATTCATCATTGATGAAGGGAGGAGGAAAAAAAAAAAAAAAAAAAAGTTAATAGTGTTAAAGCCAAGCCTCCCAGGTACTGTTCTAGGATGGTGCAATCCCTAACAAAAGTTAGAAACGGAAAGTAACTGAAAGCCTGAATTAGAAGAGAAAACAAGACATTTATCATGTAAACGGATCGGTCAACCAGCACTTTCTACATTGTACTAAATTTTATTCTATAAAAAATTTTGTGACAAATGCCACCAAGGCAAAACTGTGCACAAACTTGTATCAAAATAAATAATCTCTCCATTCATTTACTGGTTATAAAAATTGAACTCTTGCTTACTGAGTAGCTTACAAATAATTTATACTTTGATGTTGGTATCTATCAGAGATTTAAAAAAAATAATGAAACAATACAGGAGCTATGTGCTCATATACTTATTGATTAGTAGAACATGGTGCAAAACTGTGAAAACGTGCATCTGTATTATAGTATTTTTCATTATTTTTTAAGTAAATGTTAGCAATGAGTGGTTTATCATGTGTAAAGGAGAACTAACAGATAGCAGTTCTTCTGCCATGTCATCTCTACTGAAGGATGCTTCCATGATTCAAAGCTGAACTTTTTTCTCTGTTCATCCCATTCAACACTACTTTGATTATAATCTGCTCAACACCTTACCCTCAGTATGCAAACTGCATCTTCACACTTCAGCATTAACACAGTATAAAAATGTGGTTTATATTTAGACACACCTATATCTAGATCTTGACAATGTGTACATAAAGGTGTTATCTCTGCATATGCAAAGATATCTACCTTCAGGAAGACAATTTAAATGAATGTGAAGTCTGACATGAAAACTAAAGAGAGCTTTAATACAGAGTGCTGCATTATACAAGAACAGCTATAGTTTATTGGCATTGTGTGAATGTACATAACAGTGAAAGAGTGAGTCTTTTAACAAAGTTGTTGGACTGCATTTAAACAGGAACCCTGTCCATGTATGTTTATGAGACAGAGAAAAAACAACACCAGGATGGTAAAAGAATGGCTTGACTTAATTTACTATAAACAGAAGCACTTGTTTCTATATGTGAGAGACAGACAGACAGACAGACAGACAGACAGACAGAAACAGTGAGAGTTTTAGCACAGTGGCTACACCATGAAATAGATTTGGTCACCGATTGTCGGGTAGACTGTGTGCAGTCCAGAGTGATAGGGTTTGTGAGAATTAGAGAAAGCTTCTGCTGGCATATGTGAAGTCAACTGCATGGTTGGGAGATGAATCAGCTTACAGTACAGTCAGGAAGATAATGGAAAAAGTGAGTTGAAGTGGGTGGATCTTATTCACCAAATTAAACAACCCAAGATTGAAAACATACTCTGTACACAGCACAATAATTACTAAATGGTTGTTTATTGTATTTTTATTAAAGCACACGTATATTTTTTTAAACTATTGGCAACACTTTAGTTTAGGTACTACAAATGTGAATGACTTACTAATTTACTCTTACGTAACAAGACCATAGAGGCTTCTTTTGGTCTTCTTAACACTTACAAAACGTCAGTAGTTAGGTTATTCATCTCTGTGCAGTGTGGGAAGGTCCTTGCTAGGGTCATCCTCAATAGGATCCGTGATCACTTGCTGATGTACCAGCAAACGGAGAAGTCTGGTTTTACAGCTAAGATGTCTACCATGGACCGCATCCTGGCACTGAGGGTTCTCATGGAGTCCAAACACAAATATTTGCAAAGTTTCTTTGCAGCCTTTGTCAATTTTTGTAAAGCTTACGACTCATCTGATTGAGGTGCCCAGTGGGACATCCTGAGACTTCACAGGATCCCTCCAAAGCTGCTTGGTATCATGGCCAGCCTGTACACTGGTACAGACAGACAGACAGACAGATAGATAGACAGATACTTTATTAATCCCAAGGGGAAATTCACATGTCACATAGTCAGTGCTATGCAGAGTGGAGGCAGAACCTCTGTGTTTTTCCCAGTTGATTCTGAGGTTCGTCAGAGGTGTGTTCTTGCTCCTACTCTGTTCAATGCTTGCATGGACTGGGTGTTGAGCAGGGTCATGGGGTCCAGTGGCTGTGGGGCATCTGTTGGTGAAGAAAGATTCACTGATCTTGACTTTGCTGACAATGCTGTGACCTTTACAGAGTCAATGGAGGCTCTGATCGGGGCTCTTCAAGGAATGAGCGAGGAGTCTGAGTGCCTGTGTTCACGAGTGTCCTGGGGCCTCATGTATAAACGGTGCATACGCATGAAAATGTTGCGTATGAACGTTTCCACGCTCAAATCGCGATGTATAAAACCTAAACTTGGCGTAAAGCCACACACATTTTCATGGTAGCTCCAACCCTGGCGAGTTCTCCGCTCGGTTTTGCAAACTGGTGGCAACCAGCATCAAAACAGTGCTACTGTTCCTGTGTGGTTACCCTTTCTTTTTTAGATCCACATCCCTGACGCAGCTTTATCAAATACACTGAAACTGACTGCATATTGTTTATTAGTTTAAGGCATCTGATTGGAATTAACCTGTAACAATATAATGGTCTAGGGAATAGCCAAAGTATTCCAAATACCATTTAGTGTTGTTACTATTACTGCACCTTCTTTTTCTTCTTTCAGCAGCTCCCGTTAGGGGTTGCCACAGCGGATCATCTCTTTCCATATTACTCTCACTGCACTCACCACTCGGAGTATTTATATCACTATATTTGAGTGGGGAATCACAGATCTACAGCAGCTGATTGGAAAAAGAATTATCGGTATACAGCATCAAGCACACACTGCCTCAGCCATGCTGCCTAATTGAACTGCTCTCAAACGGCAAACGTTTCAAAGCCTTTTCTGTATGGACCTCGCGGTTCAGAAACAGTTTCATCCCAAGAACTATAAACGCACTCAATCAGTCCATCAAGGGCTCCTTGCAGAACTGTTTGTACTTATAAGTACAATTACCTCACTGTAAACTTGCACTACAGTTATAATATTGCACAACCTGAGCCACTTAAAGCGCGCATGATGACGATATCATTTTTAAGATGAAATGCAGCAAAATATGTTTATTATATTATACAGATAAAACCTTAACTTCATTCAAATAATATATATTGTTAATAATTAAACATGTGAGGACACGGTGCCGCAGCGCTAGCAAGGAGCTGGCGCTCTGTTCACGGATTGTTCCGGCCTTGTGCTGTATTCTTGCTGGTGCTGGCGCGTTCAATGTTCCTTAAAAGTTTTGAAGAATCTGCGTTCTAAGCTTACAGATGGCTTAACGTCTATTACAGAGCTGATTGTGTGGCGATTGGGTATTTGGAGAAAGAAAAGTAAGGACAGGAATTGGGGGTTAGTATGTTTGAAAGAGACAGTACTGCTACAATAATTATTTAATCGAAGGTCGCGCATGGCGCAGCAAGCATCTTGCGTGAGACATGAACAATCACTGCACCACCATGTTCCCATGTTTAATAACATGCTTTACCTCCTATCATTATGAAAATGATATCACGTATACATCTCAGTATTTAAAATTATTCAGAGAGCTGTAATATTATGTAATGGATTCTGTGTCCTGTCGGAGGGAGAGAATGCCCTGAAGCACATAGTGATTCATGCACAAAGAGGACATAGAAGATCAAATACAAAACTAAGCATTTAACATGCTACTTTAGTTACGATGGGATTTGAGAAACTAGTAAATTAAACGATTTTAAGATGAAGTTTATGATGTTCTCCTTTAATGACAAAATAAACTACGTGATTAAAGTGGAAATTTCGAGGTTAAAGTTAACATTTCTTGCTTTTTTCTCCACTGTGTGCCTTTTTTTTCTCTGTACCCTAATAAGCTTTCATATGACACTCAGACGGTGGGCTACGACTCACCTTTTCACGGTGACTTTGATATGTGACAACTTCTTTTTTATTTCAGGCACTGTGCGACTTTGTGAACTTGAGCTTTCGAGTTTCTCAGACACGCTATGTCACTCGATCAACTTCCTTTTGTTGTTTATACCACTGGTTAAACCAACAAATAGTACATTTTTCCTTGCCTCCACTTGGTATTCGCTGAAATTCTTCTATTTTCCCCCGTGCTTTTGCCATTGTCTTTTCACAGAAGGCTGAGCTTAAGGGCTATTTATATTGATCTGCATATTCAAAGAGGCTTAATTCTGGGAGGAGTTGGGGCGGGACAGTAGGCACGTACACGTGCATTACTTTTCACGCTGACCGGGATTTATGTAGCGGAAGATTGTGGAAGCTGGCATTCGCACAGGTTTATGCATCTGGATTTTTTTGTGTGTACAAACATTTCTGCTTTTGTGCTTACACCATGTTATAGTGCGAGTTCTATGCATGGCATTATACATGAGGCCCCTAGTGCTTCCTGTTTTGCTATATGGTTGCGAGACACGGACACTATCCAGTGACCCGAGATGAAGACTGGATTCCTTCAGTACTCTGTCTCTTTGTAGAATCCTTGAGTGATCCGGCTCACATTGTTGAAGACCCATGGCTAGACCTGGCCAAGGGGACACCCAAGTAACACCACCAAGTAACACCTGGCTGTGGCAGATAGATGGTAATTTCCCGGGGCATGGGACTGGATCGCGTGTTTACCCTTTGGGTTTGCCAACCAGAATCCCAAACAGTTTCGTCATGTGGTGGGTGCGGCAACAAGCTGTGCCAGTGCAGTCTCCCAACCTGACCTGAACTGACCTGCTGTGTGGCCTATTGGCACGATGGTAAACGTGGTTGTTAATATTTAGGATTCACAGGTCTTATACTACATATGTAATATCAAGAGAAATGTGTCTTAGTTAAGCCACCTCGGACCACTTCTAAGTGAGGTTTTGTTAGTAGGTCACACTGCACAGATGAATAAACACTTGAATAAACAGTGATGCTTTGTAAGTGTTATGAAGACCCAAATAAATTTTTTAAGGTCTTATTACACAATAGTAAATGAGTAATAGATGTGTTTTTGCAGTAACTAAAGCGCTACCAAATTATTGCTCTAGAATCTTTTCACAAATCTGTAAATTTACATATGATGCAGTTTAGTTATCTTATTAGCTGTTGGCGACTGGAAGCTTTGGAGAAACATGTGACAGAGTAAGATTCAGATGTTTGCTATGTGCAGCTTTGATATAAAGCAACACAATACTGATGAAAATCCATGTAGGTTTAATGATTTATGAGAATTGTGAGTAGAAACCAGAAGTAGTTGCAGCCTGAAGATCTCTATGGATAAGTACCGCCTATACTTTGGAGTATGCCGATGAAGGCCAACTTTTGTGGGTTCCATTGTTTGAACAAGTTAATTTTACTAATATGTTTGAATGCCTCAAAATGTGCTTGAACTTAAACCCAAACCTAATCCTGAACTTTTATACTGTGGCATACATCTTCAGCTGCCCACTAAGAGAATATAATATAAATGCTACATCTGGGACAATATGCTATATACAACAGTGTTCTTTCTTTGCATTGATGGTTTGATCACTAGAAGCATCCAGGAAATATAGAAACCAGCTCTGTGAAGATTTTGAGCTGTCATGTTAAAGAGGCAATCACTTAAGCTAAAAAATGAGGAGGCACTTAGGACTGGATACATGCAAAAAAGTATCAAATCAGATTAATTTCATAGCAGCCCAAGGGTTAGAAGGTTTAGTATGATGCACTGCCATGGTACACTCTTCGTTGTTTCTACTTCTAAAAGGAAAGTTCAAGTATTAGGCAAGAGACAAGGTAACTTCAATATTACAAAGCTGTCCTGCAGTTAAAAATTTTAATACCTGATTTTACAGAAGAACAGTGGCAACAATTCATCATATTGAAGCATGAACCCTATAGATGTTATAAGCTTTTTTCAAGTTTAAATTCAGTGAAACATGCCAAAACTTTTGCATACAACTGTAATTTTTTTCTTACTCTGACATATCACACATGCATACTTATGAGGAGAATCACACACACATACTGTATGATGGCAGTATACAGTACGTGCTTACAATTTTCCCCCATCAAGACAGCTCTTGAAAAGAAAAACACTGCTGGCAATTATATAGAATAAACCATTGATGTTAATAATCAAATATAAAAGTAACACCTCATTGAAACCAATGAATCAAACGTTTTCTTTTTAATATTTGGTACCTCATTAATATTTAATGGGTTTGCACACAAAACAAGATTCTATACATAATATTGCAAAAAAAAATAAAGATATATCAATTAAAACCACTTATTCATGATGTGTCCCACTGGCAGAACAATGCCATAATTCAAAACTGTTGTTTATGTTGCAATATACCCACAAGTCAATCAAGGGTGTCGTTTTTCAAATAAATCATAAGTTTCTATGTTGTCTGCCCTCTTTCATTAGTAAAATATGCAATTTGGACATATATATGCCACAGTGGATAGCCGAGTTTCAGACCTTTTCAATGAGGTATAGATGTCTACGATTGGTCATTTGTACAATATGTCACGGCTATGCGTAAAAGGCGGAAAATAAATTGCGTATGTAACAGCTAATTCTTTACACATCTTTTTATGCATAGGCTTCTGTAAGGGTGGATGTGGACTGTTTGGCTGATGTGCAATAAGGCTTGAAGATTGTACTAGGAAAATATCTTCTTCAAAAAAGGAAAGCATATGGTTGACGCAGTCCTGGAAAAGTAACAGAATACAAGCGATATGGAATATGAAGACCTTGTGTCACAGTTTTGACTCTATTGAAAGCAACACGTTTGCTTGAGAACTTGAAGCTACGCTTAATTTGTAAGTACTGCTTAGGATATCTGCTGCACATTCTCCCTATGTCAGTTTTCTGAACAGTGCTTTTCCAGCTTCAATTTCTTAGCATATCGGTAAAGTTCTGTTATCCTGTATCAGGTCAAAGTTTCATTTGAGAAACCCCAGCACCTTTGAACGAATGTCACTGGCCATGCAAAGCTTCACGGAGGACCTCACCCTAATCAAATGTATCGTGACATGCCACCACTCGCAGTTCAACATGGGAAACCCCCCTCTCCACCCTGACTTCGATCACTGTTCCACTCCACTGCTTTTCAACTTGCATGCCAAAAATGTGCTGTTTAGGATGACTGGACCCTGTGTGAATGGTTTAGATGTATGTGTGTGCCCTTTCCAGGGCCATTTTCTTTCCTGTGTCCAGGGCTGCCACCAGAAAAGGCATTGCCCCCAGCACTACAAGAAGCTGGTATGAAAATGTATGTATGCGCTTACTTTTTTCTTGCATTTCACATCCGGAATAAACTAATAACAAAATAACAAAAGAAATAAATAAGCAAAAACATATTAAACATTTGTGGAGCAACTGCAACAGAAGGTGGGAGACTATGTGTGAACATGCAGAACAAAAACCCAATCTATTGTACAAAATGTCAGGTTTCTCTGCGTCTAGTGTTAAATATAAATGGTTTCAAGGACTGGCATGAAAAATAATTTTGAAAGTAATTCTTTAGGTGATTACAAATTTATAAAAAACACAGTTACAAATTGCTTACTTGTTGCTTCAGAGTAATATATAAAGTGTGCATATATATCTAAATAATCTAAATCTAAACTTGGTACAATGATAGCTGGCAGATTGGGGAACAAAAAAACACCGATTCCAGTTTTGTGGAGAAAATGTCTAATTTCTTTGTGTTTTAATTAGCTGCTATTGGTGTGAAACAAAGGTATTATTTATATAAATACTTTCATTAAAATTTTTGAAGTTTTATACTACTCTTTGGTCATTTCAAGGACCTTTATTACATAATCAGAATAATATCTATTAATTTTTAGGTATGTAATTTAGGTGCAACAATGCTAAAAACTTCTCAGGGCAAAAGAGGTTAACAGATGACTGAAAAATGTCAATAAATAATGCAAGAAAATCTAAATACTTTTTAATAATAAACAGAATATTTTTGGCTATTGAACAGCATAAAATATTGTATAATGACTAAGAATTTAATGTAAACTCAGAGATAAATACATTTATAAAAATAAATATTTTGAAAGTATACTGTGTAAATTATTTGCAATGATAATCATTATTTAGATAGTTTCATAAAGATTTACTTCTTAACAGACATAATCTAAAAAGTATATAATAATGCAAAATGATATTTACACTGCTGAAGAACCACCATAGTGTCAAATTATCAGTATTTGTTTTATTAAATGCAACAAATTAACAAAGACACAAATTCTAGCACTGTACATACCTTTATATACATTAAGGGTGATAGTTCTGACAGCTATTCTGACCATGCTCTCCGGGTGGTTGAAAAATTTAATAGCTTCCGTGTAGAGTGCAAAGTCATTAGTGTGCTGCAAATATAATACACAAGAGATAAGATAAATAAACAACACAAAACAAGAAAGAGACAGATACTCAGAGAAATAATCACAAGCACCATCAATTATCACTTTCTTCAGACTTCTTCTGCAGTCCAGTGTATTTAGAGAGAACTTTATTTGTCCAAAGGGGGAAATTGGGCTTTATACAGAAACTCTTTAAATATACAAATTCATAAATAGATAGATAAGGGAGTAAATAAATAAATAAACATACACACACACACACTTGTCTAAACATACACTGGAATGACTATAAAGCAGAAAAAATTCAAAAGGAATAATAATTCTGACTTGTCTATCACAGTCACAGTGATGCATTATGCAGATGTATTGCTGTTGGTATAAAGGAGCCCAGTTGCGTTTCCTGAAACACTTCTGCTGAATAATTCGTTGGCTGAAAGTCCTCAGTGTTAGTGTGTCAGAGACATGATGTGCAGCATTGTTCATAATTGCACTCAGTTTTGTGTTAGTTCTCTCCTTTCCTATTACCTTCAGGGGTGCAGAGTCCGTCCTATAACTGTGCCTGCCCTTTTAATTAGCTTGTTGATTTGGTGGGCCTCTCTTTAAGTAATGTTACCAGCCTAGCACACCACAGCATAGAAAAAAATCCCACTGGCAATTACAGATATATAAGAAATTATTAAATATATTATAAGAAATGTGAAGGATGTCACTATCTACATTAAAAGAATGCAGTCTCCTAAGGAAAGAGCCTGCTCTGCCCTTTCTTATATCGTTCCTTTGTGTTCCGTTACCAGTTTAACCTGACATTAATGTGGACTCCCAAGTACTTGTAGGAGTGGACCACCTGTACTTCCACTCCCTGAACAGTGAACGGACATAAAGACTCTTTGGTGCAGTGAAAGTCAATAACCAGTTTCTTAGTTTTGCTGATGTTAAGATGCAGACAATTCTCTTTTCACTAAGAAACAAAGTTCTCCACCTGACTCACATAGTCCAACTCACCCCCCTTTATCAATACACTCCATAAGTGCAGAATCATCTGATAATTACTGCAAGTAAAATGACCTGGGGTTATATTTATAGTCCGAGGTGTGCAGAGTAAAGAAAAAAGGAGACAGGATGTGGACAATTTCTGACAGCCAGAATTCCAATGTCTGAATTGCAAACTGCATCATTCACTTAGATGACCAGTCCCCTCTCCTGTCTTTTTTCCACACCACACTGGGTCTTTGTCTGCTCAAATAAGATGAAACCAGCCCAGCATTAAAACAGCATCAGGTATATCAGCTTTAACCCAGCTCTCCATAAAGCACAAAATGCCACTATACTTTCATGCTCCATGGTCCACCATAAGCACAGACAGTTTATCCATCTTATTTGATAGCAATCAAACATTGCCCATTACAATAGATGGCAGACCAGTTCTAAATTCTTTTCACCTTGCTTTTACTCTCATGGCGGTATGTCTCCCTCTCTGTCTGTGGACAAACAGCTTCTGAGGCAACATGTACTATAGCTGAGCTGCTTAGGCATTCGCGATCATAGTGCAAGTAGCTGATTACAGGAGTATTTAATACACCCCATTTTCGGTGACTTGTGACTACATTTCACATATAAAGCAACTGCTACACACAAAAAAAAAACTAAACCACAAAAGTAAATGTTTGAAAACAGCAGCAGGGTCAAAAATGTATTAATGACATACACCCTCTTCGGCTAAAACCAATACTTGACTGTGGCATGAACAAGCCCTTGCAGATAGCTTGAACATTTGAATACATTCCATATTTGGAGCAGGAACCAAACAAGCAAAGAAATTTGATAGGTACTAAGAGGAAAGAAATTACAAATATTTTGCCCCAAACTGGTTCAAAGTGCTAGTGGAAAAATTGCCTTAGCAACACTTTATACAGGGAAAAAAAAACATTTTATATCACAAGTTTTGAATGACTGTCAGGTGCCAAAAAGAAAGAAAGAAACATTGGACAGAACACCAGATGCTGATTGTGTTTTTTAATAAAAGAAATTTGAGGTCAAGAATCTCACTGCAAAGACTAAACTATGCTTGTTATAGGAGAAATTGTTTTATCTTTAGCAGATAAATAAATTCTGAGTCGTGTCCCTCGCCTATTATCAGTCCAATGTTAAACAAGGTGTTAACTCCAGTGTTAAATTCTCTGTTTAATTAGTCCTATTATTCCTGCACTCATTCAGACATAGGTTTCATTATTTTACTCACTTTGTAACAAATGTAGCATACAGTCTCACTTTCTCTTTGCTCTGCTTAAGCAATATGTAAACACGCTTTCTTGTCAGATTTTAAGCATTCAGAAGTTGCTTTATACAAATCATAACATCAGCCTCAGCCAGTGCTTTGGCCAAATGCTTATTTATATTCCATCTATTGCTTTTCATTTTGTATGCTGATTTTTATTTTTGGATATTTGTATGCTTCACTCTCAAAAGCCAAAATTTGAGAAAATGTTCAAATGATACAAAACTGAATATTTTGAAAATCAAAATGACAGGACCATGGTAACAGATGATGAATGTAATATCTCTTAAATGTTAAAAACTGAACTAGTCACCATATTTCTTTAAAATCTTACCTCATTATAAAAGAAATGTACAGTGTGGTTGTTGAGTCTCAAAGAGAGTGTCTTCAAGAATGAGATGTAATATGCCATAATCTCCTCATCCGAAAAGTCAAATTTATGAACAATTATTGAATTGACATGATTGTTGGAAAGTAGATAATCTAAATTGTTAAACAAACATAAAAGATATGATCATTTCCAGGTGCTAACATTACAGAAAAGTAGAACAACCTTTGCAAAACAAAACATTTTAAAACATTTAGCTTAAAACCAAATTTCATAATTTCTATGCCAACTATTACTAATACATGTATTTACAATTATGGGAGGTTAGAATTAGATTACCCTTGTCTTTCTAGTTTTCCAGAACTGTGAAGTTGATGTACATCACTCATTTTACCTTGCACGAAATAAGTGCAGCTCAACTTCTGAATTTTACTGAAGTAGACTACCACTAATCAAAGTGCCGAGTTTGTCTTTTAACAGTGAAGACTGTGCAATACTGATCAAGTTTCAAAACATTTACATGTTTTGACATGATATACAAGAAAATGTATTTTAACTGCTACTGCATAATTTCAGCAAACATCTGTTAAGACATATAAGCACTTGGTCAGCAAGTATAAAAAAAATGCATCATAGAGAGCTGGACCATTCCTTTGCATCTTAAGCATACTGCTTATATTTATTATTATAATATTTCAGACTTGTCTAATCCAATTCAGGGCGGCAGAGAGACAGACCAGCAACTCGTGTTAAGCAGTAAGAAACCATGGACAGTGTATCAGTCCATCACTGAGCTCACAAACATATATACATACTCATGGGGTCAGTTAGGATTTGCCAGTATTTAACAAGCATATTTTTGGTAAATGAGAGGAAAACAAATCCAGATAAAGGGAGAGGATGCAAACTCCACAAACATAATGACTTGGTAGAAGATTCATATCCAGGACACAAGACCAGTAAAGCAGAATTCCTAACCAATTTCTCTCAGTATTGCCAGTATTAGGTATTATGTACATGCAAAACATGGTTTAATTCATCTTCTTTGGCGATGATGCTTTGAAATAATACTCATTCAGAAGGTCACACTAAATTACAGTGAAATAAAAATAAATTAACTTTTGTTCTGCAAGAATAATACAATTTGCAACTTCTGTTAATGCCATAACAACTGTTTAAGAATTTGCATGATATTAAATTTTTCTTCTGCAATGGTGCACTTCAGATTATTTTAAAACATAATTTATACTGACATGAAGCAAAAACACAGCACACAACAGAATGTATTTGCAAAAGGAAAAAAAATAGTGAAATTGCTATTATTATTGTGGAATTAAAGTTACAAATTTTAATAGCTGTTGAACCTTCATGCCGAATTCAGTTTTGTGCATTTTTCCATGTACAATAACAGCCATTTATTATTTGAATATTTAGCATTTAAACAGAAACATCCAGACTTGTATTGGCTTGTACTGCAGATTTTGATTGTGTTGACAAACAAGCAAGTTAATTGTCTCTCTTATTTATTTAAGTCTTAATATTGCAATAACTATAATAAAAGGTTTCTTGAGTTTGGAACGTGAACAAATACTGTAGACAGTATTTATTAGATTGCATGAGTGGTTGAACAGTACAGACAGCAGTAACAAAGAAATCCTACTTACCATACTCTTATCTAGGAAAAGATATACTAATGTGTAAACAAAGGTACAATGTTTACAACAAATTATCTGACTTGACAATATTCCTGCTGTTTAAATATACTAAAATAGATTACAGACCTATTTATGTTGTTATTTATTTTCCTGTATAGTCTTTTGCATATATCTGACTGTGCAGACTGTTGTAAACCTGCAGTTTCCAACTGGGATCAACATGCATCTGTCTAGAGACAGAAAAAGAGACGTGCATCATGTAATATGCAAATTGTACATTTCAGTGCACAGAACTAAGGAATATACATTTTGTGATGCATGCAGTGTACTGTAATGGTAAATAGGGTTTGTATCAATGAGAAACTGACATCTGCCAAAGTTTTGTCCATAAAGTGCACCAGGCAATAAAACAGTAAAATGTCTGCACAGCAAAGCCTGGAAAATTATATTTTGCCGATACATTACATGGCCATATTACAAAGGATACAATCTAAAATGAAACAGATACTACATTGAGCGTACCATTTCATTGGTCAGAAGTTGAATATTTTTATCCCTGCACATAATAATTACTGAAGAGATAAAGCAAAATCTTGAATATAGCTCATGAAAATAAGGCATAATCATTACATTATCAGTAGGGTACTTAAACTTAGTAATATCACAATACCAGAATTTTTGTTTCCCATACCAATACCATTGTAATTTTACAATGCTCGATACCTTTGTATACCACGGCAAAAACAGAAAGCCCATTCGATAGCTTTTTATTAAAGTACTTCTGTTATTTAGGTGAACAATAACATCTGGGTTCTTAGTGAACCACTTGTTTAGTTTATAATATTAATAAGATTTTATATTTACATCATTAGTTGGTTAAAAAAATATTATGGAAAAGTAATATTTAATGGATGAGCCAAATTAATTCAAACTGCAAATCTTAGAAACTCATGATGGATATTTTCAAGGTTTCATATGAGATTACATTTTGTTATTGTTTATGCCTGTGTACAAATTCAGAATTAGAAAATGACTTTGTCTGTTGTTATTTGTACTCAAAAAAATGTATAACTGTGAAACAGCATGACATCCTTAAACATACAAAAAATAAAAAATAAAAAAAATAAAAAATATATTAAATAAAAAATAACACGTGTGGTTTAACTTATTTGTTATAGTAAAGAAAGTTAGTTTGGCTTCAAAAGCCAAACGAATGAAAAAAAAAAATCCAGTGTTTGCAGATTCTTTTAACAAAGAAGTATGCTGTTTTATTTATCCTGTGTGTTTCAAAGGATACAAATCTCTTAACATAGTACATGTCATATTAATAGGGAAATGTGCCTTGTCCTTCAAAGCATTAAAACACTAAATACATTTTATTTCAGTATTAATGGAGTAACTCATGCCATTTCCATTGTAGACAATCTTTACTTACTTCAACTGTTGTTTGCAACTCCCATATCCCACACTCCTTTATGCGCAGTAAGTGTGGATGCATGCGAGGGCCTCCTCATCGATCCACAGCATTGAACTGCATGCAAACTGAACAGATACTTGGACTGATGGACATATGTAGAAGTGCTCAAAATCAGAGAATGAATGTGAAGCCTCCATTCATTGTGTAGGACATTATTAAAAGGGATTCATCTCTTTATCTCCTCTTACAAATGCATGACAATACAAGATAACGCCTCATTTGATTGATAATGTTATTCTGTTTTCAATGTGTGCAAAAATCTGTTTCTGAACTAATTAACTAAACTAACAGTGGCAATAACATGAGCCTGTGTGCATGTAGTTTTTTTTTTTTTTAAATAACAAGTATATGATTCCTGCACTCTCATGCTGAAGTTCTCCTGTGCAAATGCAAAGCAAGTCCAGACATGACTTAAACTGCTTTTCTTTTTGACATGTGTAGCATCATTATTGAGAGTCACTTTTTTCTTGTAGTTTTTAAATCACGTTTCTCTCATGTATTATTGCGCCTTCTAATGTAATATGTCTGCTTGCAGTCATGCACGTGTACAATACCAACTTTCTCGGTACTACCAATACTGTAAAAAAAAAAAAAAAAGCTGGTACGGTTACATTTCTGGACCTTTGGCACTGAATTACTACCGAAATATTAGCTTTTGTGACATTTGCACTTAAACTGATACGAATGAAGTCTCTCTTGGGGTTAATACATGCAAACAAATATTGAAAAGACACACACAGGATACATGAATAAAAATTTCCAGTGATTTCATGAGCATTATAACAAAGTACTTACAAAGTGATGTCTCATGGCTTATATTCTCAAAAAGAATATTCAGAGTTTGAAGAAGCTGCACACACACATATCGGCCAGACTTCTGTCGGAGGATGTTCAAAAAAAAGACAAACATGTTCTTCTCCAAAAAGAAGCTTAAAAAAACACAAGGAAAATTAAATAGCTTTGATATACATCAATGACATTCAAGAATGAAGGCCTCTGCAATATAATTGCCTAAAGGCTGACTACTCAGCTCAGCTCATGGAAAGCTTCAGTACAAGTATCTTTTCATTGCAGCCACTCTATTAATGAGAAATTGATTTGTTGTCTTATTTAATTCATTGCTTAAAATAGTATTTCTTGCTCCACAATTTACACTGAAGATTCACTCTCAGATAGGGCTTTGCTTTTGATACTTAAAAACTTTATTCTACTTTTGCAACTATGTGCCTAAAAAATTTAAACAGGGAAAATCTAATTCTACTGATGCCATAGATGAACAGCACATCATTTGTTACTCACACATCAGCCTACTAAATTCTGTTTACCTGTAGTTTAGAAATAAAAAGAATAGTAAAATACTTTGGAACCTATGAAAAAAATGCATTGGAGTACCTCAGCTTGTTCCCAAATGAATTTTGAGCTTTGCCAAATTTCATTCCATTTAATTCTAAATTCACAGATCAGAGAGAACAATCAAATCAGACTAATAGATTCAAATTACAGAATTAGCCTCTTGGTAACAGACTGGCTATCATAAAAACCTGTATGTTTACAGTACTTGGACCAGCTGATTATCTCTGGCCTAGGGATGTACAGCTAACCCTCAAGTGAAACTTTATGATGTACCACAAAATGTTTACAGTATGATTTTTTTAAGAATCAAGTTAGCTTTTAAGCCATCAATTACAATACCACCATGTAACCTGGGGATGCATCAATTTATTCAACCATTTTGCAGTTGCTTGTTCCTAGGAAGGGTTGTGGTGGTGACAAACAGAGCAGGGAAGCCCAGATTTAATCATCACCACCACCAATCTCCATTTTTTTTTTTTGCTTGCTTCTTAAATCATTAAAAACAAATAGAATGACAAGTCTGCTAGGTATCCTCACAGAATTCAGCACTGGATATATCAATCACGATCCATACTAGATGCTTGCATCACATTATATACTATATATCTTCCCGCAATTTTCATTTTTAGTCTTCATTTTCATAATCTTAGCAAACAGTGTCTTAGTCACAGTGGTCTGCACCTCACTCTTGTCTTTAGTTGTAATTGTGGGCTCCTGTGTGTATGAGAGAGAAAGTTTAACAATTAAGCATTCAGTGTGGCTACAAGGAAAGAACAAATATGGACGCAGTATGCCAACTGCTCCTCTCTGTCTTTACCCACAGTGGAGGCCCTAGAATAACTTCAGGAAAGCCGGGCAATACTTTCCCACATTTTATTCCAATATCTAAATAATAAGTATTTAGGCTAAGGGAGGAGTAATTGTTTCACAGAATTCATTCTAAACTCAAAATAACTTATTTTCACACAACCAAGTCATCTAACACTTAAGATGACACACTTCTCAAGACAGAGAAAATGAGTAAGTTCAGAGCATTTACTCAAAATTTACTCCTCCCTTAGCCTAAATACTTACTTAATCAGATTTATCAGTTGGTGGGAGAGGCTTAAAAGGGGCAATTAGATTTTACAAGTCTGTATATATAACTGGAACATGGTGCCATCAACTGACCAATAACTGAAACTAATCTCTTTCAGAGAATATTTCCAGCAATACACAAAGGAACGTCATGTTAGTCACTTGTACCCACAATCACATTCTTTCACTCACTATCCAAAGCTTGTGGCAATAAGTGAGGAAAGACAAACACAAACTGACAATTAACTCAAGGTATTTTTCCAAAGATCATTTCAGTACCAACAATAAGGTAAAACTATGATACTTCTGGTCTTGTGAGCAAGACTCCAAGATCTATAAAATCCTACAGTTCCGATTACTTGAAATACAACCCAATGTTTGACAACCGATGACCCTGACCACAGATATAAAGATGCTCAGTATCATCCCACCATACTACACTCAGCTGTAAACTAATCCAGCGTGTGCCAAATATGTAAGTCTGATGATGCTAAATGAGCATCATCATAAAACACCAGTTACCCACCTGGACACTCTCCAAGTTGCCTCAGTGAATTGTTATTTGGTCCTTAAAAACAATAAAAATGAGAAGCACCCCAGAGGAGTCCTATGTTCATTTAAAGTTTATATATCTAAATAACAAAAATAAACAAATATGTGGACCAAAATGCATGAGGCAGTGTCTAAAACATATGGCTTTAGATCATATCACATACATACAGTGCTCTAGTACTGGGTACACATCATTCTGGAGCTTAAAAACACAACAACACAAAATCAGTGATTAGCACAGAATTCCAGTAAACATTTAATAATCTGATTTGGATCAGGAAGGCCACTTGTCCCAGTTTTGAGCGTCCAAGTGTCTCTGTTCTTTCCAAGTCTCACAGAGGGATTGAGAATTAGAAGGTAATAATCTAATAAGCTTTGTAATCACAGTATTAACTAAGATTGTTGAAAGAGGCATGAAGACTGTGAAAGTTACCAACTCTACAACATGTACAACATCTCTACAATCACAGTGAAGAGATCCACTCATAAGCCAGCACAAATTCCAATATTACTGTCTCATACCCAGCCTGGACTTTTCCTACATAACTCCAAAGGTCAATTTCAAAGGGAAACAGGAATAAACCCCAACTGTTAAGACTGGTTTTCAGAGTATACAATGAGAGTCGAGCAGAGGTTTACTGTAATATGTTGGTACTTGTCAACCACCCACAAAATAGCGCACTCCTTTCTGCCACTGAAGTAATGTTCTAAACTGCAAGTGTCAAATTCCATTTCCAAAAATGTAGCATATCCAGATCTATCCTGCTCATGCCTATTACCTAACTAGTAACAAAAGTATTTGCCATATGGAAAATATACAAGACAGCACCAACAGGTGTTCATGTAAAGAGTCTGTTTAACCTGAAAACTATGTTTGCCAAAATTAATAAAAATCAGTTTACTACAAGTATTAAGATTTGTTCTTGAGGATCACAAAGGTCACATATTACAAAAAGCTGCAAAACTACACAGTAGTTCATATGTGTCTGCAGTAATATCTTTGACTAAAAATGCAGAATTGAGAATACACTAAACAATGCAGTCTATCAAAATCCTTTTAAACAAGATTATGATCTCAGCAACACTCATACATCAAATCAATCATATTAATGTGAGAAGGTTTCTCAGACAACTATATGCAGGCGAGATATTACATTAATTTAAACACTATATTGTTCAGGATAGACTAACAAATAATTTTGAATGTATCAACCAATAACCTTTCTTAAATAAGATACTTACTCAAAAACAGAGCTGTCATTCTGATCTCCCCATATAAGAATCTCAGTAATGGAACGAATAGTTTCCACCAGCAGATTCCGATTATGATCTGTCACTGTGGTATTTTTCGTTAAAACATGATACATGTACCTAGATTTAAAAAAAAATCGTATTTAACAGATCTTAAAGATTGTAATTCACTGTATTTTTATGTTCAGTATACAATGGTTTCCATATATAAATATAATGCTTTCAAATTTAAATACAAGCCCAGACAATATGAATAAAAAGCACTTATTTTAATTAATCATATGTAAAAAAGAGAAAGATGTTTGCGACAGTGAAGACAGGTAAAATTCCGTTATGTAATATTTAAACTAAAACCTCACTCAAATGCGGTTAACTGTTTTTCCAAATTTTGTGGAGCAACAAATGTCAAATTTATGTTCACTTCGTTCTCCGGTGCTTCCTGGTTGCATACACTGTATTTTTCTCATCGTAAACGGCGCAAGCAATTTCAATATTCTACTAGGATCAGCAGCAGGTGAATGTTGTGTTTCTCATTTGACGTGTACATTCCATGGTTACAATACAGTTACTGTGGATGTATGCAGTCACTTACTTCAGGTGATCCAAGGAGTGAATACTTTTCGATTTCCCCTGGCCTCCTCCAACCCAGCTTCTCGAACGCCCAAACATAGTCCAGGCCTATTTTGTCATTTACTTAACTGAAGCCGTACATAATTTCGGTAACTGTAATCAAAAAAGGAGAAAAATAATCGGACGAAGTTACAGCATTATAAGATAAAAATACGCTTCCCGTCTCGACAAAAATAAACCTATGAAGCTTGCAATATTATACACTGTGCATCCGGGTTGGCCAGTGGTGTCTTCTGGGTGTTGTAGTGTTTTGGTTTCCTTTCCCTTCCTGCAAACTGGTTTTCTCGTTTTCCCTGCTAAATGACGTCACAACAACATTGCGCCATATCTACGCGACGAGGGGCGTCGTTTAGTCAGCAAGGCAAAGAGTTGTCTTTTGATTGGCAGCTATTTTGACGAATAGGACTGCAATTACATATTTGTACACCAATAAAGGGGTAGCCGCAGTAAGCGTAAAATAATTGTCGCTGCAGTGGGCATAATGTTTCAGCAAAAGAGAGTGTGACGTAGAGCAATGCAGAAAGCAAGGAGACGAAAAATTTAAAATCATCGTCAATGGGATAACTATGCTTTATGTCAGCATTTTAGTTACTGATAGAAAACCAGTGTTAGCGTGTCGATAAAGAGTGCTCGAGTACTGACTTTGGGAGGGATTTTTGATTTCGGCTTCCTGATTCAGAAACAACATAATAAATACAGGAGTTGAGACGGACGATAGAGAAACTCAACTAATTTATTATCGCGCGTTCGAGAAGAAATGTAAATAACGACCGAAACGTTTAGTGAACACGCATCGCATCTACCTTTCTATTGTCAAGCTTTTTTTTTTTTTTTTTTTGTTTTTTTTTTTTGCTGCGTTTGCACATTTTGCGGCTCAAAACCGTATCAGATGGATTCCAAATCAATGTCGGACGGGGCTCCCTCGTCCCTTGGATAAAAGTGCCCGTCGGCCGCTGGCGTTGTCAGTCGGGAGGGGCGTCTCTGAATTCGAGGTCCTGCATGCCAGCTCCACTGTACGCACATCTCGATTCAGTGGAAACACTTTTTAATGAGCTTCCCTATATGTTTTATCTCGGCCTGTTTTTTGTAAACGTGCTCATACTCTACTATGCTTTCTTGATGGAGTATATAGTCCTCAACGTTGGCATTGTCTTCTTGCCCGAGGATATGGACCAAGCACTGGTGGATTTAGGAGTGCTTTCCGACCCAGCTTCTGTTCCGTACGACACAGAAGGTGAAATGGACGTCTTTGAGGGGTACTTTGACTAAAGCAACGACCTCAACCAAAATTGTAGATGTGAGTGAGATGAGCAGCGACAGTTAGACCCAAGCACCTGGGTGAACATGGGAATAGAACGTCAGATGAGATCGAAGGTAGTATTTGGATATCCCAGTGGACCGACAAAGTGCACCCAGACTCTTTGGGCAGGAGTGAGTGGGAGACAACTCTACCCAGTATGGAGACAACACGGTGTGTAAGCATAATGGTCATTTTGCACTAGCAGTGTCCAAACAGGAAAGTTTTAACAAAGTGTGATGAATGAAAGGTAGTCTCATCCTTATCCAAAGCTTGTCGTTTGTAGCATAATATTTAAATTGCCACAACATTCTAAATTTAAAAAATGGTGTAATTGTATTTATTCCTATAGCTCTGTAAATAGAAGTGTAAGTAAAGAAGATTTTGGAAAATTTTAAGCACCATTTACTCATTTTTTTGCCACCACAGCCCTTTCACAAGTGGAATTTTGTGTATAGCCTTATGGGTGACGCTGCAGTTATGACACACTGTGCTGGCTACTTTAAAGCTGATCCTCCAGCTAGGACATTGGATATCTCTGGGTCCACGGTTCTTGAGGCTGATCCTCCAGTTAGCTGTGAACCACCCAATCATATTGAGATTGCACTAGTGGTGAACCAGCTGAGGGTAGGGAAGGCTGCAAGGATCTGTGGTATCCGGGGTGAACTTCTCCATGCTGGTGGTATGGCTGTCCGACCTGGCATGGCAAGCAATCTTTCCTTCCATTTGGGAGACTAGCGTCATCCCAATTGACTGGAAAATGGGACTTGTCATCCCAATCTGGAAAGGGAAGGGTGATTGCCTGGCAACTACAGAGTGATAACACTGCCCTCGGTGTCGGGTAATGTCCTTGCTACAGTTGTCCTCAATAGGATCTCTGATCACCTGCTCACCTACCAGTGACTGAAGCAGTCTGGTTTTTATATCAAAGAAGTCTACCATCGACCACATCCTGGCACTGAGGATTCTCATGGAGCACAAACGGGAATATCGGCAGAGTTTCTTTGCAGCCTTTGTCGATTTTCGTAAAGCGCATGACTCCGTTGATCGAGCTGCCCTGTGGGACATCCTGAGATTTTGCGGGATCTCCTCAAGGTTGCTGGATATCTTGATCTTTTTGCATGTACTGGGTGTTGGGCAAGGTCGTGGAGTCCAGTAGCTGTGGGGCATTTATAGGTGAAGAAAAATTCACTGTTCTTGACTTCGCGAAGATCACAGAATTGTCAGCAGAGTCATTTGAGGCTCTGATCTGGGCTTTCAAGAGACTGAGTGAGGAGTCTCTGTGTCTAAAGGCTTGCAAGTGTTCTGGATAAAAACTAAGATCCAGGCCTTTAATGACTTCTTGGGCATAGCAATCAGCAGTGTATCTGTCTGCAGAGAGAGTGTCTACCTTGTCGAGAGGTTTACTTACCTCGGAGTCAGTAGACGAATTGAGAGTGCATTGGGTGGTTGTGAGGTCGCTGAAAAGAGGTGTGTGGTGCTCCTGATATCTATGCAAAAGGATGAAGGTCCAAGTGTTTAGAGTCCTGCTTCGTGTCTTGCTATATGGTTGCGAGATATTGACGCTATCCAGTGACCTGAGACGAAGACTGAACTCCTTTGGTACTGTCTCTCTTCGGAGAATCCTTGGGTACCGCTGGTTTGACTTTGTGTTGAATGAGTGGTTGCTCACGGAGTCACAAATGAGGCACGTTACCTACATTGTGAGAGAACATCATAGACGACACAATGGCCATGTGGCGGATTTTCCTGAGGGTGATCCGGCTTGCAGGATCTTCATTGTTAAGCATCCAAGTGGCTGGACCAGGCCAAGGGGGCACCCATGTAACACCTGGCTGTGCAGATAGAGGTTTGTTTCTGGTGGGTGGAACTGGACTGTGTGTCTGCCTGCGGGATTGTCAACCAGAATCCCAAGCTGTTTTGTCGTATGTTGGGTATGGCAACACGCTGGACCAGTGCATGCTCCTCAACCTGACCTGACCTGACCTGACCTTGGCATTATTGAAGGCAGGACTGTACAGAAGTCCATGGATTCCATATTAATGTCAGAAGGGGCAGAAGTTACTTTTTTAATTTCTTTTTTTTTTTTAAGCAGATTCCTTTACAGGATGTGCAGTGTGTCATCACTGTCTGCTTTGGAAGGAACAACAAGTATCGTCACTTTTAATATGTAGCACATCTGATTGACTGCATACCTTCAAGTTTGCAAAGCATAAATTCATAGGCACTAGCAGCAGCCAGTTATACTGATGGAAGAAGTGGGATCACCAAAGAGTAACTGTGCTATTATTGCATTTATTTATTTTATGTTACTAATCAGACTGAACATATTGCTTCAGAAATGTCTTAATATTTTACAACAGTTTGAATTAAAAACGTCTGTGTTCAAAAGTGAGAGTTGCAACTAAAGCTGTGTGCTCACAACTTAGACAGGGATTGCTTGCAACAATGTTTCATCAATTTAAATTATGATATTAGTTGTCTAAATTGGAAATTTAATTGTATATATATTTTTTTATTAAGCTGTAGTTGGCAATACTTCCCCCAAAGGGTATGAAACAATGAATGACAATTGATGGATCCTTTACAAGTATTTGTTTTTTAGGTGCTTTGGTTGGGAAAAATGACTGCAAGTGGCTTACTCTACAAAAATGTACGCTTTTAGCAGAGACTAATTAGCAGTGCTGTGTTGAATCTACAGAGCCATTAGTCTGAATCCCTGCCAAGGTACTGTCTGTGTGGAAATTTACACATCTTGTCTGTAACTGCGTCCCTATAAGTATGTAATCGGTATATCCTGTTGTAGAGTGCATACCATATAGGATTTGTTCCGCTTTGTACTTCATGGAGCAAAGATAGACACCAGCCTCCTCCACCCTGAAGTGGAATCAGCAAGGTTTTATATTAGATGAATAGAGAAAAACACAGCTGTAATAATGTGGGACAGTACTGTAACATTCAATAAAAAGGTCCATGTTTTTTTGGGACAGTCATCTACATTTATAAAAATGCATTATATTTTCCAAGTCCAGGCTTCTAGATTGGATGGATTTTAATACTAATTTCGAATTTTTTTCCCCCACTGACTCTAAAGCAAGATATAAACACTTAATTTTGTCATATTAAGGTTCCATGAGAAAGTTGGCCATGCTTCTTCTTTTCCTCCAAATTGTGTATCAGTGATTGGTCTCTGACCTTTAGCCAAATTGCAGTGATAACAGAAGGGAACCTGTGTGAGCACACAATGCAGGTTTTACATCCATACCTTTATTCATGCAACATAATTACCCAACACCTGTATCACTTGTAATTGTCCCCATACTGTCAATATTTGTTTGCAGCCCCTTTAGCAGCAATATTTGCATCTAAAATCTTATAATTTGCTGGTGAGGATTTTTTTTTCCAGAGCTGCTTTAATTCAGATTAACTGGTAGGTTTGTGAGAATTAACTGCTCAATTTAGGTCATGCCATAGAAACTGTATTGGACTTTGAAAAGTCCACTCCAAAGCTTTTATATTTTTTCATTTGTTAGCTGACTTTTGTGTTTTGGTCATTGAGCTTAAGCTTCAGGTCACAAACAGAAGACTAGATGTTCACCTTAAGGATATTCTGCTAAAGTGCATAATTCATGGTTCCTTCAATAATGAGCAGTCTTTCAGATCCTGTGGCAGAAAATCATCCCCACACTCTAACACTGGTACTCCCATTTTTTTATTGTAGGTATGATTTATCTTATTTTTAATGCTTTGTAAGCGTTACACCAGACATAGTGACTATACTTTTGACACATCTGTTCATAAAATGTTATTCTAAAAATCTTGGGAATCATCCAGTTGTTTTTTGCAAATGTGAAATGAGCATTGATGTTATACTTTTATAGTTGAGGTTTCCACCTTGCTACTCTCCTATGAATTCCATTTTTTCCTTCGTCTCTTTCATAATGTGTAGCCATGAATACTGACCTTAGCTAAGGCTAGAGAGGCATTCAGTTTTTGAATATTCATCCGGGATCCTCTTTGACTTCTTGAATGAGTTGTTGGTATGCCCTTGGAGCAATTTCTACACACTGCCCTTTTCATTTAAAAGGTAATGGCTCTTACTAAGTTGTGGAGGAGTCCCAGATAGGTTATCCATTCCCGGGAATTCGGGAATCCCGCATGTCCTTCCCGGGAATGACACAGTGCACGGGCATCTCACATGTGAACGGTTTTAGAGTGAGCAACACTTATTTTTAATAAAACTACTGCAATATGTTGACACCAATAAAAGACTAACCTTAACTAAAAGCAGTTCATGCTGTCATATAAGTACATGTATCTAGATAGTTGCGGTAATATAATAAGAGTGTAGAAAGCACAACATGTCGAGCTTGCGGTTGTCCAGGCGAGAGCGCACCTTCGTTTAGAGTACACCAGCCACTGAGAAAGCACGCTCTGCCTCCACTGAAGTAGGCGACACAGTCATCAGATGCTCATACACTTGTTCTAAACAACGCCCGCGCTTGCCGTTGCTCTGAAACACCGCTGTTTCAGCTTTTACTGATGCATCCAGTTTCTTGTCATCATTCTGTGATGGCAAGTTTCTTGGCACAGATAATGCGGATGCAACAGACGCATTGCAATTTCAAGTTGCTGTTCAAAGCTGTTGTCTGATGAAGTGCAAGCTGCAGCAATTGCGCCACCTTAATTATTTTCAACTATAACGATTTTTACACGCTATATATGCGAGCTTGGCCGTTCCCGTTCAGCCGGGAATTCCAGCAGTTTCATTCCTGGGAATGGGAAACATCCAGGAATGTATTCCCTAGTCCCAGAGTCTTAGAATGGTTTTGTAATTTTTCCTGACTTGTAAACTACCTTATTCACATGGTAAGGGCCAATATGCTGAGAGGTTTAGAATCAATAACATTTTGCTGTGCTCAGTCAGCTGAGTCTAACGGTTACCTTTAGTCAGCTGTTTGATTGAGTAACTAATGGGGCAATTTACATTTTCACCTGGGCAGATATCGTACTTTTTGGATGACCGCACCAGTGAAACATTTGCGCAAAGCTTATTGGAGGCACTAGATTTCAGGGGACTGAGGGAGCAGAAACTGGTCTCCATCATACTATGCTATTGTTAAAATTGAATATTCACATTAAATTAAGTAAGCCTGCATGTTCTAAAACTGATAGTGGTTTTGTTTTATCAATTATATTTATATAGCCAATGTGCTTATTGCAGAACATGCATGATGTAATGCTGTTAATAATCATCGACTCCATAACAAGATGACGCTTAGGCCCAGGCTACTTTTGTTTTATTCATTTTAGAATTTATATTCTGCATTGTAATATTTTGTGAATTGAATGACATGATAACACTACATTACTTTCTCATCAAAACCTAAAACTTTTTTTGAAGGAGCCAAACCTGCACACATTTTCATCACACTATCAATTAACATGCTTTCTGCAAAATGCTCTGGTATGCATTTGCAAAGGTTAAACAAAATAATGCAAATACATGAAAAAATTAGGAAAATGTCATTAGCCAGTGACCATTTTTAAGATGTTATCAGGACAAAGTGCTGCCAAAAGAAAATTACATTTGTGATGTGATTTTAATGTATGCATGCAGATATGTTACAGTCTATGAAGATGATAATGGTAATAATAATGAAAAGTAATAGTTAAGCATTATAGATTGATACATTAGCATAATTTCTATAAATTAACAGAGAGAAGTGTCAAGTATTCACATGCAGCAATTTAGTATTTGAAGAAGAAAAACTTGTGCATGGAAAAGGAGTAGAAACTTGGCCAATACGCAGGCTGAACTGGGTTTGATGAGTCACCAGATGATAAAAGTGACCCCTACTAGTTGGAGAATCACAGCAGTAAAGGATTATGTTATCAAGCAGGCGAAAGCTATAAGTCGAGTAATGACATCTGACGCGAACAAGGCACAATGAAGCCAGGGACTGAATATAATGGTTTCTCTAGTACATCATGTTTAACATGTTCAGCAGTGTTGACATATTTACTGGCAAATATATGAAAAATTCCTTGACTAGGCTGGGTTGCAGGGTCTGTTTTGATAACCTTTTGATGAGGCAGTAGTCTGTCAATATAGATTTAAATTTTGTTTGGTTTGTCTTTAAATATTTTTTTCATGTTCACAAAGGAGTCCGTCCATGTTGTAAAAGCCAGTCTTAGAAAGTTTATGCCTTAAGTTAAAGTCATATTAATGTTTGCTTAATTTGAATAGAATATCATTTACTTTCATAGCTATAGATTATGATATAGTCTTTACCTCCTGTAATTAGCGTGACCTAGAACCTTCTTAGCTATACCTGTAATACAGTGTGTTAATTAAGTCAGTTTGGAATTAGCCTTATTGCTACAATGAACTGATAGACCCATTTGCAGTTTTTAAACAGATAGACATACTGTAGATTTCTGACCGTTTAGAAATGGTTCAGTTGTATGAGCAAACTTAGAGAAACGAACACGATAAAGGCCATAAACAGTTTTTTTTTTTTTTTTTTAAAACAAGGACTTGTCTTTACTTTGCAATACCAACTTTTTCTCTATTTTTGTGTGAACTGTTTTGCTTTGAATTTTTACTAAAGTTTTTAAAAACAAAGATATTTTGTCTGTGGAATCAGTTCAACACGTCACACTTTTGCTAAAATCCCATGAAGCAAACTACAGCTGCAGAACTTTGGGTCAATGCAGCTCATGTCATGGCAGCAGACTTTAACAAATGTTCGCAACTGATCATCTATAATATGCTCTACACCTTCTGAAAATATTGCCTTTGAACCCAAAAACTGGTGTGCAAAATTATAGGCTTGTATGTTCATTAGTTTCTGAGATGTGGAAACTTTAAAAAGGGTGTGTAGCCCTAAAGGAGTGCAGCTAAAAAAATGACAGCGTTCAATAAGTCATAACATTTGATCTGTTTGTGCTAGATGCATGACATTTTCAGGGACTGATATTTAGTAGTATGTGTCTTAATGTCTAAAATAGTTGGTCCACTGTGGCACATCTGCCCATTTATGGCTTGCTGAAAATTGTATAACTGTTTTTTTTGTTTGTTTTTTTTGTACTTTAGAGCAACTTTGGCCCTCATCATCTCCAAACTAAGCCACTTCACATCTTTGAGATTTAATAGGTATTACTTGTGCTATAGTTCTTTAGCAACTAGATGCCTGTCTAAAAGAAATTGAAATTTCTGATTTATGATGCATTAAAAATAACTTCTTGTCGATATTTCAAATGCAAATGACATAAAAATAATATACCACTGGAAGGAGCATGGTTTAATTAGTAAATGCACAAAATTATAAAGTTGGAACTTTGATCTAAACTATATTTACTAGTAGTGACACTACTTACAATTATGTAAAGGAAGGACAACATTTGAGAAAGTAAGTGTAGGAGAGGGTGGCAAATGTCTTGCTCTGGGTATTTATTTTTTTTTTAACCATTGTTGCACACAGTTTTAGTTCAAGTCTCATGTTTTCACAAATGCAGTTGCTTCTTTTATCTGAATTTGCTTTTGATAGCCTATTGGATATGGTTATATAATGGCTGTGTTGCTGACTTAATGTTACTTTGAGCTGCTAGTACATGCACTCTCACTATAATAATTTAAGATGGTTGTATAAAGGTTTGGTTGCAGTTCAACACTATGCATGGTATGCTTTTTTGATCAATATTGTTGCCACTAAACAAATTCCAAACTACGGAAAATTTTGTTAATTTTAGTACTAAAACACATAAAACTAATTAGATGAACAAGGTTCAACATTACTTTTCAATTTTTCTGAAAACCCATTCCAAGCCTATGCCCTGTTGTTTCTTTGCTGTATTGGTTGCCCTTTTAGTGTTGCTTTCTTTTTTTATTTTATTTTATTTATTTAATACTGAAATCAGAATTGTACACAATATTCAGGATGAGGTCTCACAATTGCTTTGCATAGTTTGATATTAACCTACCTTGAAAGGCAGTAGAAAGCCTTCCTAGAAGAGTGGGGTGGGGGGGCTCCATATTAAAGTCTTTACAAGTAAGCCCGCGATTCGCTAGCGAATCGGAAATCCAAGAATGGCAATCAGTTTCTGTTCCGTCCGATATTTGGATGGATGACATATCATGGAGGGTGGGTGCGTCAGGGGAAATGTCATTTAATTAAATAAGCATATCTGTACTAAAGCGGTTTCGTTTTGTGGAGACGTGATTCTGTTTCCTTCGCTTACACCGACTGCTGGCAGAGTGGAGCACAGCAAGTTTAGTTTACAGGTTGTGGTGTTCGTGTGCCAGCCACTGAATCGGGGAAGCCGCTGGGTTTGAGTCTGTGACCGTTATGTGATGTATATTACTGGCATAGTGGATTAGAGCAAGTGTAGTGAACAGGTTGTGTTGTTTGGGCACCACCTACTGACTCTGGGAAGCCGCTGCGTTTGACTCTGAGGCGTGCGCCACAGCGCAATATGTGCCTCGGTGGGGAGCTGCTGCATGATGAAATATCATGGAGGGTATATGCGGTGGTGTGGGCGGTCGCGTCCGGGCGGCTATACAACCTGGCGTGCACGCTTCACCTCAGGTTTAGTTCACAGGTCGTAGGCATGGTAAAGTTTCCATTTAATTTAATAACCCTATTTGAACTAAAGCGGTTTCTTTGTGTGGGCGCCTTTGTTCATTGTTTGTATCCATACGGGCTCGTTTACAGGTCGTAGCCATACGGGCTCGTGTTTGTATTACTAATCGTTGAGCTCCCTCCATTTGGATACGTGCCTCCTTTGCCTGTGCTGTGTCAAAAGCGCGTTGTGGGCGCACTCATTCATTGTCCGGGCGGCTGTACAACCTGGCGTGCACGCTTTACCTCAGGTTTAGTTCACAGGTCGTAGGCATGGTAAAGTTTCCATTTAATTGAATAACCCTATTTGAACTAAAGTGGTTTCTTTGTGTGGGCGCCTTGGTTCATTAAGTCTAGTTTACAGGTGGTGTTGTTTGGGCGCTTACAGGATGTGTTGTTTGGGCGCCACCCACTGACTGTGGGAATCTGTAGCGTTTTGGGAAGCCGCTGCGTTTGACCCCACAGGTTGTGTCATTTGGGCGCCATCTACTAACTCTGGGAAGCCGCTGCGTTTGACTCTGGGGCGGGCGCCACAGCGCAGTACGCATGTGCCTCGGTGGCAGTACGCATGCGCCTCGGTGCGTCCGCCGTGCATAAATTAACTGTGGTTTAGTAAGATAGATATCTGAATGCAGTAAAGTTCCTGTTGGTTTAATGCTGAGGTGTTCTGATACTGTTGTCCATGTAGTGTGTTTACTTCTTAATAGTTTACATTTATTTAGATTAGATTTTACCTGCCACATATCTGCTCATGTCTGAATCCTGTCTATAATGACTCTCCTCGTAGTTATTAGAAAAGTTAAATGGCATGTTAGCTACATTTTTATCTTGATTATTTAAATTATTGGGAAAGAAGCAATGACTCCAGCACTGGTCCCTTAGGGGCACCACATATAACATTTAATTCAGAAATAATTCCTCATAATGTAACACTTTGCTTTTAATATTTGTGCCAGTTTTGCACCCATCAACAAACTACAACTTGTTTTAGTTTGATTAATCGTCTCTTATGTGGTAGCTTACCAAAAATGTTTTGATGATTAAGATAAATAGTATCATTTGTGCCCCCTCTGCCTTAATGCTTTTAATGTTTTTACATAGAAGTGTAGCATATCAGTGAATCACAATCTCCCCTGTCTGAATCAACATTAATGTTAATGTTCAGTATAGTGGACAAAATATATTGAGTGTTTTAATGGTGTAGGTTTTGAATTCAAATTAATTGGTTTTAATGTCATGGGGGGCTGGAACTGGTACAGTTTTTTCCTTCTTCAATTCTGATATCAAGAAAGTTTAATAATCCATTACACCTCTTGATTTGATTATTGCAGTGGTTTGGTTATTATCAATTTTCTTGCTGAAGTCTGCCCCAAGCGTATAACTTTTGCAGATTTAATATTTTAAACAAATTTTAGAACTGTGATGCTTACCTTCAAACCACTGTTGTTCAATGTGCACATATTTTTCCCCACAGCTTGAAATCTTCTAATTCGCACTTCCTTGCCTTACCCTTTGCATATCTTCATTGTATGGGCAAAACATGTTACATTCCAGAATTATAAAAAGCTATTATTAGTAGTTTCTAAACGGTTGAATCCCAATGCATACGTTGCCTCTACTACACCTCTACTATTACTACTCCTTCAAAAAAAATTGAATTTGGTTGACCTTTTTGTATAAAAATGTAATGGAATCTTTTCGTCCATGTTTATTGTGCTATTTTTATGATTGTAAAGAGTTTTGAGAAGAAGCGATGTGATGCCGCAGTAATTTGCATTTCTGCCTCTTTGACCCACTGCCCTGGGATTCACATCCCACACACGGTCACTTGTCACTGTCCGTGTGCAGTTTGCAGGCTCTTCCCTTCTTTCTAATGGGCCCTCTGGCTTTCTTCCTAGAGTGTACAAGTTGGGTTAAGTGGGATTTGTAAATCAAGCCAGTCTAGCTCTGGTCAACAGTGTGCCGACATCCTTTTCAGGTGCTCCTTAGATTAAATTAAATTAAATACATATTAGTAAGAGGAATTTAGCAATTTGTAATTTTGGCTAATTGAGTTATTCAGTTTTCTTTTCTACCACACAGTGTTGTCTTAAATGTATGCTAACTTCTCTAAAGATCTTCACTCCCACAAGCATAATGGAGGATCAAGGACACTAACCAAGGATTAAAACATGACTGCACTCATAATTCAGCAACAATTAAGAAGTATGTCTTTTGGTTTACTCTGGCATATATTTGTTTTGTTTTTTTTTGGTTTTACATGATATATTTCGTTAGTCCACGAGGAGAAATTGTCTTTTTATATGAGCTTTCAGGGTCAGAGCGCAAGGTCAGCAATTGTACACCGCCCCTGGAGCTATTTTCAGGTTAAATGCCCTGCTCAAGGGCCCAATAGAGTAGGATCGTTTCTGGCACTAACAGGATTTGAACCAGCAGTCTTCTAGATATCAGTTATATCATTCTTTAATATTTGATAATCTGTCATTATAGATTCACTTTACTTTCATTAGGAAACTTAAGTGTTACTGCTTAATGAAATAATAGCTTTTTAGACTGTTTTTAGATTTGTTTTAAAGCAGTCAGTGCATTTTTAAATTCTGCTTTTTTCCCCTACCTGTTGTAGTATAAAAGCTGTTTAACTGATGCATCCGAAAAGTTGTGCTAAAAATAAATCTGCTGAACACTGCAGTATTCCTGGAATTTTCTTCTGAAATCCCTCAAGAATTTATATTATATTGAATAACATTAATGCAGTAAATGCTTCAAGAATTTGCCTTTTGAAAATGCCTTGTATCAGAATTTCAGCAACATCTTTTAAATACTTAATGGAAATTAATGGAAATCATTTATTTAGTGTTCTGCATAATTTGTGGTGGAACAAAGTCTGTCATGTTCACTCCAATGCTATTCCTAGCTTTTTTTTTTTTTTAAGTGAAGACATACTGTGAGGTTAATTGCCATCTCTAAATTACCCAAAGTGAGTGTGTGTGTGTTAGGAATTTTTTTTATATGTTCCCTGTGTCTTTCTTAAGTCAAGTTGTTACCTTGAATTGATTGCTGACAGAACTGGTTTCCGTGATACCAACACTACAGACATTTTAGGTGCCATCATATTGTAGCATCCACTGCATCTCACGGCCAGGAACATGCAAGCTCTTATCATGAGTGTAGAATACAGATCTGCTGGTCCAAATCCTGTTACTGTCAGAAGGGACCCTGCCTCATCTGGCCCTTAACCTGAAAACTGCTCCAGGGGTGCTGTACAGTGGCTGACCCTGTACTCTGACCTCCCGAAAAAAAAAAAAAAAGGTCATGTGAGAAGGCAGTTTCCTTTGGGTTATTAACAAAGTATCTCAATACAGTATGTATGCTATGACTGCCAGACCATGTCGTTCCAAGTTGATGATAATACAGTATGTCTGTCTTGTTTAATTTTTTTTTATTATTATTTTTGTCTTGCTCAGTTTTGCAGACTGCCTGCCGAGAAACAGAATAGTCTTCCAGCCAAATTCAAATCAGTTATGACCTGGGTGTTTAAAATAATGTGAACTGGAAATATACCTTTTCTCTAATCGGTTACCCTAAAGCTTAATACTGTATATAGTTATGTTATCATTTACTTGTTAATATTTAGGAACAATTATTTTCTAAACACACATAATTATTTATAGTGTTAAAAGAGGCCTGGATGTATTCTAGGCAAAAACCAACCCTGTGCAAATCTCAGTGCACTTTAAAAGCATGCCTGTGCCTCTCTGTTTATTAAACCAGCTTAATGCCACATTACAGTTACATGGACCCAGAGGTCATCTCAGGAACATTTAGTTAGTGTCACGCATGGAGTCCATTGTGAGGCTCTTGCACATACAGTACCCTCCATAATGTGTGGTGCAAGTTAAAATTATAAATCAACCAATTTAGACATGATTAAACTGAAACAACAGGTTTGTTTTTTGCATAGCCCCCCAATCACACATGTAATGCCTTAGTGGGCTTTAACAGGCCCTCTTTCAAAAAACTCCCAAAAATATTGAAGGAATCTTGAGAAAGGCAATTCAGAGGGAGACTGCTTTCCAGGTAGGTTGGACATACAATGGGTGTCATTAATGTGATAAATACAAAACAAAAAACTGAGCACGCTCCTCTTCACAGACCTAAGTTGGCAATCTATCATTGCCACATCAGAAATACAATAGTTCAAACCAAACTAATTGCACATTGCAGGCTTTAATTTAAGGGTATTTGCATACATTTCAGCTACAGCATGTAGAAAAAACACTTTTTTGACATGATCCCCTCCATTTCAGGGCACCATAATATTTGGCACATAGCAATGGCAGTTATATTTAGGACTTTGTCACATACAGTGCATCCGGAAAGTATTCACAGCGCATCACTTTTTGCACATTTTGTTATGTTACGGCCTTATTCCAAAATGGATTAAATTCATTTTTTTCCTCAGAATTCTACACACAACACCCCATAATGACAACGTGAAAAAAGTTTACTTGAGATTTTTGCAAATTTATTAAAAAATAAAAAAATTGAGAAAGCACATGAACATAAGTATTCACAGCCTTTGCCATGA
Source organism: Erpetoichthys calabaricus (assembly GCF_900747795.2). Classification (NCBI taxonomy): domain Eukaryota; kingdom Metazoa; phylum Chordata; class Cladistia; order Polypteriformes; family Polypteridae; genus Erpetoichthys; species Erpetoichthys calabaricus. Next base: position 125,416,474 of record NC_041404.2, on the reverse strand, counting down.
AGCTCAAAATTGAGCTCAGGTGCATCCTGTTTCCCCTGATCATCCTTGAGATGTTTCTGCAGCTTAATTGCAGTCCACCTGTGGTAAATTCAGTTGATTGGACATGATTTGGAAAGGCACACACCTGTCTATATAAGGTCCCACAGTTGACAGTTCATGTCAGAGCACAAACCAAGCATGAAGTCAAAGGAATTGTCTGTAGACCTCTGAGACAGGATTGTCTCGAGGCACAAATCTGGGGAAGGTTACAGAAAAATTTCTGCTGCTTTGAAGGTCCCAATGAGCACAGTGGCCTCCATCATCCGTAAGTGGAAGAAGTTCGAAACCACTAGGACTCTTCCTAGAGCTGGCCGGCCATCTAAACTGAGCGATCGGGGAGAAGGGCCTTAGTTAGGGAGGTGACCAAGAACCCGATGGTCACTCTGTCAGAGCTCCAGAGGTCCTCTGTGGAGAGAGGAGAACCTTCCAGAAGGACAACCATCTCTGCAGCAATCCACCAATCAGGCCTGTATGGTAGAGTGGCCAGACGGAAGCCACTCCACCTGGAGTTTGCCAAAAGGCACCTGAAGGACTCTCAGACCATGAGAAAGAAAATTCTCTGGTCTGATGAGACAAAGATTGGACTCTTTGGTGTGAATGCCAGGCGTCACGTTTGGAGGAAACCAGGCACCGCTCATCACCAGGCCAATACCATCCCTACAGTGAAGCATGGTGGTGGCAGCATCATGCTGTGGGGATGTTTTTCAGTGGGAGGGACTGGGAGACTTGTCAGGATAATGGGAAAGATGACTGCAGCAATGTACAGAGACATCCTGGATGAAAACCTGCTCCAGAGCGCTCTTGACCTCAGATTGGGGCGACGGTTCATCTTTCAGCAGGACAACGACCCTAAGCACACAGCCAAGATATCAAAGGATTGGCTTCAGGACAACTCTGTGAATGTCCTTGAGTGGCCCAGCCAGAGCCCAGACTTGAATCTGATTGAACATCTCTGGAGAGATCTTAAAATGGCTGTGCATCGACACTTCCCATCCAACCTGATGGAGCTTGAGAGGTGCTGCAAAGAGGAATGGGCGAAACTGGCCAAGGATAGGTGTGCCAAGCTTGTGGCATCATATTCAAAAAGGCTTGAGGCTGTAATTGCTGCCAAAGGTGCATCGACAAAGTATTGAGCAAAGGCTGTGAATACTTATGTACATGTGATTTCTCAGTTTTTTTATTTTTAATAAATTTGCAAAAACCTCAAACTTTTTTCACGTTGTCATTATGGGGTGTAGTGTGTAGAATTCTGAGGGGAAAAAATGAATTTAATCCATTTTGGAATAAGGCTGTAACATAACAAAATGTGGAAAAGTGATGCGCTGTGAATACTTTCCGGATGCACTGTATCTCTTGCATACAATGGCTGCTTGACATCTGAGATTCATAGACGTCACCAGGTGCTGAGGAGCTTCTCTGGTGATGCTCTGCGAAGCCACTAATGCAGCCATCTTCAGCTCCTGCTTGTTACAGGAGCTTGTCTCCTTATGTTTTCTCTTCAGCATATGGAAGGCCTGCTTAATTGGATATTATTTGGGTGAGTGACTTGGCCATTCGAGAATTTTCCATTTTTTAACTTTGACAAATTTCGGTGTTGCCTTAGCGGTATGTTTGAGATCATTATCTTCTTGTAGGATGAAGCACCATCCAGTGAGTTTGGAGCCATTTACTGGAACTTGAGTAGATAAGATGTTTCTATACACCTCAAAATTCATTGTGCATCTGCCATCAGCAGTTACATCATTAGTAATGATAATTGTGCCAGTGCCTGTTGGCAGCCATACATATGTGAGCACTAACACCCCTCGCCATGTTTAATAGATGAGGTGGTCTGTTTTGGATCTTGGGCAGTTCTTTTTTGCATCCACAATTTACTGTTGCCATCACTCTGATACAGGCTCTCTATAAGACCTTTTCCCAGAAATCCACAGGCTCTTTGAAGTGCTTTTTTGCAAACTGTAATCTGGCCAACCTGTTTTTGTGTCTAATTAGTAGTTTACATCTTGCAGCATGGCCTCTGTATTTCTGTTCATGTAATCTTCTTCAGATAGTTATCTCTGACATGTGAACTACCTGTAAACTGTGACTGGTTACAGAGCTGTTCTTCTAGATATAACTTATGTGCCTCAGCCCCAATTAAAACATTATTATGTGTGTATACTGTATGGTGTTTTACAGCTGTCTGTTTTTACAATAAACTTTGTAAAAGCTGTTTGTATAATACCCTTGGTTTGTAAACAGGATGTGTTAATTTAAGGGGGAATTGACATTGAACTAGATGTTTGATTGCCATTAACTGCCAATATAAGGAATATAAAAAATATTCTTGGCTTGGTTTAAAACTGGCATTGTTATTGAAAGAATAATATTCTAATATTGTAACGCTACGTTTCGTTTGTAGTGAGCTGCCAACTGGCACAGTAAAAGCAACCCTTTGCCTGTCCATTAGACATTCTGTGATATTAATGCTTATGAAGTACTTGTCTAGGTTTAGTTCCTAACACATGCCAATGCTGCAGGGATAGACTTTGACCCCTGCAGACATGAATAGGATTAAGTAAGTTAGGTAAGGGATCAGTATGAGCATTAAGCACTTGACGCATGAGTTAACATTACAATAAAGGATAGTATTTTAAAGCAGGCATACACTGTGTGGTATCTATTTATTTATTTGGCACGATTTTTAAGGCCAAATTGCAATTGCCAACTGATTTTTTTTTTTCTCTTCTCATTATTATAATGGCAAGTACATGCTGAAGGGATATTCTATTGTGTAATGAATTACTTAGTCTGTCTTTTTTTATTGTTTTTCCTATTTGAAGAACAATTTTGTAAAACTGTTTTTTTTTGTTATACTGCAGAGATGTTTTTTGTAATTTTTTTAGTATAAAACAGGACAAAAGTTTCATGAGTTTCAAAAAGATTATTTAGAATAATTACTTAATACAGTATATCAGAATTTCTAAAACTTAACAGAGGGCTTTTTAAATTTAGGTCAGTTAAATGAAGGTTTTAGAAATGTGCTCATCTATTAAAAATTAAAAAAAAAAAGATGTGCTCATCAATTAAGTATTTTAGTTTTTTTTACATACATTCTGTTGTTTTACAAAGTGTTGAAAATGCTTTATACTGAGTTGCCTGATGGGTAAGGTGCTTCCTGGAAGAAAAGGTTGGTACCAGACAAGGGCAGGACCACGTAAGATAGAGTGAGAAAAAAGAGCATGAAAAACCTGCATTGACATGTTTATTTGCACACTTTTCACCCATGCAGATAAGCCTTGTGGCTTTCCCAGAATGACAATGGTCAGAGATGCCATTACTGGTAAAGGAGAAAGAGGTACAGGTGCAAGGGAATCGAGACAGTAAAGTATTGAAATATTTTCTCTCTGATGATTCCTACCCCTATGAAAAGAGACAGAAAGAGAGTTACTACTTGTGAAGAAACATACAATTTGCTTCCAGGACAGTAGAGGGTAAGCAACCCAGCAGGGACTAGGGTTGTCCAGGCCTCCTTGTGGAGGTCAGGGAAGGTCACTAAAGAGCACAATATAGGAATATTTCCTCCTTGCCAGTAGAAGACAGCACATGAGTCCAGGTCAGCAGAAGTCAAGCTCTCTTAAAGATCTGGTTCAGAAGGTTGCTCATTACCTTCCAATAATGGTAATAAATGTAAGGACTGAGACCAAGTGGCCCTTTTAAATAAGGAAGCTTGGGACATATCAAAGAGACCCTACACTTGAAGGTTGATGCAGATTGTTTTGGAGGGCAGAATTGCTTTATGTAATGAATCCTTTCATAAAGAAGCAGGCCTCAAAACCATCAGACAGACTAGAACTTCACCCTGGTCTGCCCCCCCAGAGTAGGTCTCACCACTGGCCACCAAGCCCCAAGTGAAACTGATAGATGTCAGGCCACACAAGGCCCAAAAACAGGATAAAGGGTTTAAAAATAACAAAAAATAAAAATGTGCAAAAAAGGGAACATGAAAACCATTGAACAAAAAAATGGGTCTTGAGTAGATTCAAAAGTGATTGCAAAAAGAAAGACAGGAAGAAAAAAAGGAATAAAAATGGTTTTGATAAAAAGCAAATAATTCCAATAAATTGCTAACCAGCAGACAGAACCTGAAAGAGGATATATGAGTCAAACCAGGAACTCCTTGCAGAATCACAAACCGGGAATGAATATCACAAACTGAAGCTGTTGAGCCTTCTTCAGCTTTGGCATAATTGCTTCAGCTGGGGTCAATAAAACAGCTGCCTAATTAGGTGGCCCTGCCTCCCCAGGCACCACATACAGGAGGCAGGGCAGACTACAAGGGACATGAAGACCTAGAAACGTAACGTAATACAAATTTGAAAAAATAACACCATATTAAACCAACATTCCAAAAAAAAGAATAAGAAAAATATTTTAACAGCAAAATTGAGCCAGAGTATCAACCCTGGCTGTACCACAACACTTTAGGCTTGGCCCTAACCTTGAAGAAGGTTTTTGTCTTGGCCAGGTAGGTGGAAATGTAGGTTGAAGATAGGCCAGAATTATGAGACACAAAATGACTGGTGGTGAGGAGAGCGTTTCCGACAGTTCCTAAAATGGGGTTTGAGACAGTTAGTCTAGTAACCGTACATGAAACCGTAATAAAAAAGTAAGTCACAGTCTTAAAAGAACGCTAGCTTCAAATGTGTAATGCACCTGAACAATGTCCAGTAGAACTTAGAAGACTCGGTTTATATCAGGTTTTAGGACTTAAAATGTAACACTCTGGTTCTGTTCACTTTCAAAACAAAGTAACCATGTGTTTCTTCTTTCTCTTCCAGATTGCTATTTTCAAACTCATGGAGGTTAATTTCAAGTTCTTTCCTTTTTGGAAATGCCTACCTTGGACACAAAGTAGTTTGTGTTTTCAGTTTCACAAAACAGTATATGCAGCAGGACCCTTGGATCAATGCTTTTGAAGAGAGCAACCGTTTTGTCACCTACGTTGGACAAACAGCCATGGACGTGAGCATGTGGCCACACCAGTATATCTAGACGAATGAGAAGGTGCCCCAGAATTTACAATGTAGTTCCAAAAAGCTAATCTGCAATAAGCTAAATGTTGACTTGACTTATCTGAATCCTCAAAGTGGCCACCAGCAGCATCAGAACATTTCAGACTAAGTGCAACCAAAAGTAAATTCTGGGACACCCAGCAAAGAGAGCATAATAAATGAGTTCTGTTTCAGCATAGCCTGTTTAGATGCTGAGAAGCTCTTCTTTTTACCAGCAATAGTTGGCTTCATATTGTATTGCCAACATCACTGTGAGTGTGTCACTTTCATTTTATGTTGGTTATATTCTTGTTCAAAGCACTTAAAAATCTGCAGCTGCATACCCAGCTTGTTCCAGTCATTCTTGATTATGTATGCGCATCTTGTACACAGCAGAATTTCATCTTAGCATGAGTACTTGGCCAACTTCTTACACTAAAATCCCCTAATTTTTTTCCAATAAATTAAGGAATGATATAAACCTGGCTGGGTTGCTTTCTGAGTAAATTTTGCATAGCCTTCCTGCTTTTCCTCCAACAGTCTAAAGACAATGGACAAGGTGTGTTGGTGACATTAAACTGAAGTTAGTGTGCCCCACACCAGACGGTTATGTGGTTGCAGAGAGACTTTCACAGCACTCAGTCTTTGGATTCAATTCAAAACATGGATGCCTTCAGCGTTGGGCTCATGTGCTCTACCTTTGTATGTCTGTAGCTTTTTTGGGGAAATCCTTTTCCCTCCCAAAGACAGGATTCTATTTTGGTTGAAGGGGACTCATTTGGCTGTGTATGTGTCTGTTTGACTCTGCACTTGACTGACATGAGCCCAAAACTGCTGTGGTGGCCTGATTTGAAGGATGCTGTAAAACAAAAGGTATACGTGTAAAGCAGCCGTAGGCAGAAGATGAACGTTCCAATGCTACGTTAGCTGCACAAAGTCTTCCCAAGTAAAAGTGATTTGTGAATATAAGATAAAATGAGCAAAATGCCTTCTTATTCAGTTTAAGTTTATTGTCACATGTACAGAGTACAATAAAATGTCTGATCAACACCTATGACTTTGACACTCTCCATGCAAATGGGGACCTCACTTTAAAACTATAGAGTTTTCTTTAACCAAAATTTTTCTACAGTTTATTGAAAGGAAGAGAACAATTATAGAACAATCTGAGTAAAAGTAAGGGGTTTACATGCTGAGCATCTCAACAAAATAAAAAATGAATCTTGTGGGTGTGCTCCCTGTTCCCAGATTTGCATGGAGTCAGCTAATGTGAACTCCAGCTCCCCAAATAATAATAATTCTTTGCATTTATATAGCGCTTTTCTCACTACTCAAAGCGCTCGGCAATTACAGGTTAAGGACCTTGCTGAAGGGCCCAACAGAGCAGAGTCCCTATTGGCATTTACGGGATTCGAACCGGCAACCTTCCGATTGCCAGTGCAGATCCCTAGCCTCAGAGCCACCACTCCGCAACCCAAACACCCAACACAGACAGGCTGTGGACACAAATGCTGCAAGCAGAGGCTTTTTATTGTGGGAAACTCTTCCAATAAGGGTTTCCCACCACCAACCAAAGGACAAGCACACAACAACTCTTTGTCACTCTTTGCCTTTCTTCTTCTCCCTGCCTTATCCACTCCTCCAGCAAGCTTTGTGTCATTCCTCCCAACTCTGGATCCCCAAGCTATGGCCGGCAGCTCCTTTTATTTTTTCCCTGGAAGTACTTCTGATGTTTCCAAGGCTTAGCCCAGGGGTACTTCCAGGTAAGGCTAGAACTCCACAAAATAGGGCTTCCCTGCCCTGCGGCACCCACGGAACCCAACAGGGTTGAGCCAATAAACTCCAAGTCCCATGATGCCCTGAGGGAATGTGTGGAGATGCCACAACCCAGGGGGGCTGCCATCTAGCACCACTGAGAAGACAAAGCCGTGTGCCAGTTGCCTCTCCCTGGTCACAAAAGCACGTCCTTGCTGCTGTCCTAACCGCTATGACACCATGATGAGCAGTATGGACCACAGAATGAGATTTCATCTTTGGGTGTAGGCTTAGTGTAAAGTCAGTAAAGGAACTAGAGGAAGGGTGAATGCATACAATTCAGGTAGACCCCAGAAGGAAACCATTGTAAATGAGATGAGTTCGCCTAGAACAAGTACTATGGACTAGTTTAATTGTTAACAAAACCTTTTTGTTTTCCTTTTTTATTTATGAGAACTCCTAAGGTTTAGAGTGTTGTTATCTAATATTGCCTTCTTTCATCTACAACAGGGGTCCTCAATCACAGTCCTGGAGGGCCACAGTGGCTGCAGGTTTTTGCTCCAACCCAGTTGCTTAATAAGAAGCACTTATTGCTCAAGTAACACTTCTGCTTCACTTTAGTTGTCGCACCCGTTAAGATTTTGAATCCTTATTGCTTATTTTAGTCTTAAACAGCCATATTATTGGCTTTTAATTGCTCCTAATTAGCCATAACATGCAAATGACAAAAGAGACCAGCATTTCTCCATTTAGCTTGTTACCATTTACTCCTGTGTGTATTTATCAGGCACTATTGGGTTAAATTAAATACTTGGAAGGAAATTGAAGAGGAAAAAGTGAAGGACTGAGAATTACTCCTCCATTTTAGCCTTCAAATCATTTGGATGATATCCTTAGAAAGGGAAAGAAAATCCAGGATATAAGACCTGACATAGCAGAGTTAAAGCACTAACAAGCCATGAAATTAAAATATTGGCAAGATTTCTAATTAAGCAACCAGCTTAGAACAAAAACCTGCAGCCACTGCGGCCCTCCAGGACTGTGATTGAGGACCCCGATCTACAACAAGGGTGTCAAAATACTGGAGTCCTGCAGTGTCTGTAGGTTTCATTCCAGTCATTGTCTTTATCAGTAACCAGTTACTTCTGCTAAGTTTGTAGACCTCTTTTACCAAACAATAAAGAGAGGCAAAGCAAGCCAACTGGCTAACTTAGGAGTCTCAAACAGACTTGGTGGACCACCATTTTCACTCTAACCAATCTTGTATTTAACTGTTAATGAGACCCGTTATTTAATTGTGTGTCTTGATGCTGTTCGCCATATTTTTCAGATCTTCACTTTTTGTCTTTCCAGATATTTTATTGATATTATAACAAAGACACGGGTGCAAATGGGATCTATGTCAGCCTGGTCATCTGGTGGCTTGCTTTGTATCTCATTATTGGCTGGCTGCTGGCTAAGGATAAAGTGAAAACGATTAGAACATCAAGGCCACATAGTCCATTCTAGAGAAAAAGGATAGAAAGAAAAGCTGCACCCACTGCGGCCCTCCAGGATCTGAGCTGCTCTGGTGGGCTCTTTGCTTCGGTGTTCATACTGGATGTAGTAAATGTTTTGTCAGAACTATTCATGTGATGGATGAAGGCTTTTCTTTTGCATTGAAGATTTTGTTTGAATGTCTTTCCTTGGTTTGCACTTTGCTATATTGTACGTTGCCATATCACATCCGAATGGAAGCATGAGATGCGCATTTAAAAAACATTGCTTTTTTTATAGGTGAAATAATTAAAAAAGCCACCTAAATGTCTTCATGTATCATGTGGACTTTACCACAATACAAGATGGCTGACTGGCACAAAACAAGATGCCGGAGTGTCTGAGGAGTAACACAGCAAGGCTACTGAATGCCGATTTATTTTCTAGTTCATCAGGGGCTTTGTTAACACTATGGCAGCCTTTTGTTACGTGAATGCAGACAAAATAAAACATATAACCTGAATGAGAAGTTGTGCACTGAGCTGTGTGTTCTGGTGTGAACGTAAAATGCTGTAAACCCAGAATGAGAAAAATTCTTGGGAACCATTCCTCCATGCTGTCTTGAAATCTGACAAGCCATGCATTTAAATTCTAGGCAGTGCGTCTGCGTACTGAAATTGTTCAGAAATCGTATGCTTTAAAGCATCATAAACGCAGGCACAGCCATTACAATTGGCAGATTTCAGATTGTAGCACCAGGCCACTGCGGCACTTGCTGATGTGGACTCCAAATGGATTCCTGCTCTTTGACATTGCTCTTTTAGGTACTTCACAGTCCTTAGAAGGCCTGCTCCTGGTTGCCACATTAGTCGTAAGTTTAATACGCGACTTTGCCAGCCTTGCCCTTTTTATAGGCTCCCCTGCTGTTGTCTGTGAAGCCCATTCATTTACATGAGTGGTGGTGGTGACTTGTCCACAGGCTGATGCAGCTTGTCAGGGCCGTTAAAATACTTTGTACAGCGTAATGCCAGCCAATCACTGGGCTAAATAAAATGAAAACTAACAATGAACAATTTGGGGTATCATTCATTGGGCTCCCTTAAAATGAGTGAGAAAAGGCAAACTGTTGAAAGCTTTTTTGGTGCTGGGACATCAGTGTCAACAAAACAGTCCAGTGAAGAGAATGACAATAAAAATGTAATGAAAATAAGCATAATTTATTCACAAATGTGACAATTCTTATATAAAAATGTATAGCGGTAATGACTGCTATGAAGACGAAGTTCAGAAGCTGATTAGATGATTCAGTAGCATTGCTGCTTGCTGTGAGTGTCTTGTGTCAATGAAACAAACCCATTGCTGTCACCAACATGAGTACTTCGGTAAGTTACAATGATTTCATTGTTCATATGGTGCCCTCCATAGTGTTTGGGACAAAGGCACAATTTTCCTTGATTTAGCCTCTGCTTCACAGTTTAAAATTACAAATCAAACAGTTCAGATGTGATTCACATGCACATTGCAGACCTTCATTTAAGGGGATTTGCAGACATTTCTGTCACACCATGTAGAAATGACAACACTTTGTATACATGGTCCCCCAATTTTGGGACAATTGGCACCACAGGTGTTTGAGATTATTCAGGTGTGTTTCACTGCTTCATAAGATACTTCGGCTTACTTCTACTATTTGCAGTCTGTAGTTGCTATTGTTCAAAACAAGAGCTGTGCCTATGCAAGTCAAAGAAGTCATTATGAGGCTGAAAAACAAGAATAAAACCATTAGAGACATTGGTAACACCTTAGGATGACCTAAAACAACTGTCTGGAATGTCATTATGAACAAAAAAAATATACTGGCAAGCTCCATAATCAGAAAGGAACTGGTAGGCCAAGGAAAACCTCCACTGATGGTGACAGACGAATCCTCACTGTGATAAAGAAAAAGCCCCAAATGTCTCTCTGACAGATCAGAAAGAGTCTTCAGGAGGCAAATGTGGATGTGTCAGCGATGACTATCTGCAGCAGACCTTATGAACAGAAATACAGAGGCCACACTGTAAGATGCAAAGCACTAGTTAGACACCAAAACAGGATGGCCAGATTACAGTTTGTGAAAAAAAAGGACTTGAAAGAGCCTGCAGAAGTCCGGGAAAGGTTTTGTGGACAGAATAGACAAAGACAAACCTGTATCAGATGGCAAGAGCAAAGTGTGGCGTTGTAAATTAACTGGCCAAGATCCAAAGCAGACCACCTCACCTGTTTCACAAGGTGCTGGGGGTGTTATGGCTTGGGCATGTATGGCTGCCACAGATACTGGCATTCAAAACTTCAATGATGATGGAACTGCTGGCAACAGTTGCACAATGAATTCTGAGGTGTACAGAAACATCTTCTCAAGTTCCAGTACATTTCTCCAAACACACTGGACGGCACAGCGACCTACAACAAGATGACAATCCCAAACATACTGATAAGGCAACACAGGAGTTTTTCAAACTAAAAAATGAAAAATTCTTGAATGGCAAAGCCAGTCACTCGATTAAAATTTAATTAAGCAGGATTTCCATGCTAAAGAGAAAACTTAAGGCGACAAGCCCCCAAAACAAGAAACAACCAGAAGCTGAAGATGGCTGCAGTAGAGGCTTGGCAGAGCATCACCAGAGAAGATCCTCAGCTCCTGCTGATGTCTGGGAATCACAGAATTCAAGCAGACATTTCATGCAAGGGATATACGACAAAGTACTAAATATGACTGCTTTAATATATGGACCATTGCTGTGTCCTAAACATTATAGTGCTCTGAAATTGGGAGACCATGTCAAAAACGTCTTATCATTCTACATGCTGTGGCCAAAATGTATGCAAATCCCCTTAAGTAAAAGTCTGCAATGTGCAACATCTGAATTGTTTGATTAGTAATTTTTAAACCGTGGAGCAGAGGGGCAAATCAAGGAACAATCTGTCCCAAACATTATGGTGGGCACTGTATTTTTATATGATGTTTAAACTAGAGAAAGTCTGGGAACTGCTGCCTTGGTGCTCCATCCAGCCAGCCTTCATTTATAACACAGAGAAGCGATTTGATCCGTTAAACAGAGTGTAATCTACATTTGTACATCAAGTGTTAACATTATATTGCTATGGCAGGACTCTTGACCAATGAATGGCAGAGAGAGGCAGGTCTTCAATTCAAAAACTCAATCCCAGGGCTTCTTCCAATCTGTGGACTACTTTCATTTTCCATAGGTGTTAACCTTAACAATATTCTGGCAAAAAATGTAGACATTTTGCACAATATGAGCATACACCTGCATGACTTGACATGTGGATTATGGAACATGAGTAAAGTGAAATATTTTCATGGACATTTTTGTTGTTGTTCACTGTTGTCCAGTGTTGATCATCTTAGACTTCCATTCTATCAGAAACTTTATCTTCATTCTCCAGTAAAACATGAGGTTACATTTTTTTGGCCATCACTACACACCACATTGGGTAAGTAACATCTAAAAAATAACATTTTTGGGTGGAGTATTCTTCTAAGGGACTGAAGGAAATTCAGTGAAGAGCTTCCATTGGCAAAAACATTTGGAACCAAATTACAGGCTTAAACTTTGCTAAGAATTCTTGAACAAAATAGCCTTGCAGTGTATGGTGAAGCAAAGAAACCATTCATGCACAAAAGCAACAAGAAGCTGAGACTGCAGCACGTGTCAAAAGAAAAAGCATGGAGCGACAGACAACTAGTGGCAGGTAAGCTTGTCCTGGTTTGAAGGTATCATATACTGTAGTTGAGACTTGCAAAGATGTTGGACGTGTCAGAAGAGAAAACCGTTATTTAAGGTGCTGTAGGAGCACAGTGGGCAGTCCGCTCCTGCAAAGTCCTGTTCATGTGGGTTCCACACACTCATTGTTCTCTATACGAGTGACCATAATAACCCTACACACCGCTACCTCCATGTGTCTTCATTGAATTTCCTCAGGTCTTCTAATTTCATCCCTGATTATTTGGTGACTCTGAATTGTCCATGTGTGAAAGTACAGTATAACTGAGTGTGTGTGTGTGTGTGTCCAGCTTTGGTTCCAGCCTTGAAGCTAATGCTTCGTTTTCCCTCCCGGCCGATTTTTGCACAATGACTGAATGCAGTAATATCTCCCCTCCACTAGATGGCAAGAAAGGAACAAAAATGGACGGCCCTTCGCGTCGGTTAACTGCGAGTCTTCTCACTGACGTTGCTCCAGTCTTACGGTAGCCCCTTTCACACTTGAGCTGCCGTCACTGCCAGGAATTCTCAGGTCGAGGGCACGTGTGGAAAAGCAGAACTCGGAATCGGGGGAAAATCAACCTGACAGTTTGCCATGTCAACGTTTGGTACAGCTGGTGGTAGGAAGTCACTGAAACTAAAACTGCCACGAAACACGAAAAACATTAACCCCTGCTTGCGCAACAAACTCTGGGAATGGCGTAAGAATGTCTACAACTAGAACTTTTTTTCCCCTAATGCTAGATCTTTTCAAACAATGGGATCTGCTCTCCGGTCAAATGGCGCTGGCGGTTGTTGAGCTCACAGCGTCTGTCTTCTCTTCGCTGTTCCCCTGCCTGAAGATCCATGTGCTTGCTGGACTTTAAAGTTACTGTGAAAAATCCTGTCGTTGTGTGTTCTTAGTTAACTGTAATGAAAGTGGGAGCATTTTTTCCATTATTTCTAGTTATTTCAAAGATGTAGTATTCAAAATTGTGTTTATTTCCTGCGGTGCGTTGGCACCCTACCCGGGATTGGTTCCTGCCTTGTGCCCAGTGTTGGTTGGGATTGGCTACAGCGGACCCCCGTGACCCTGTGTTCGGATTCAGCGAAAATGGATGGATGGATTGTGTTTATTAAACACTGTAGTGTGCATTGCAATAAGTAATAAAGAAACCGTTTATGGCATATCTGGACCGCTTGTCGAGTAGGTACAGCCGCGCTATTCAATTACAATTTCACTTTTGGCCAGATTTTCAAACCAAGACATTTAGTCGGGCCAGACATTTCCAACAGCAGGTACTGACAAATTTTAGATCAACACGTATGTATTTAAAAGCAAGTAATGTTTATTCATTATTTCTCTTTTGCATTTGGTCACGTCTGACACAGGCACATCAAAAATGTATTAAAAAAAACAACAAAAACGCTAACTGAACAGAATCTGAGGTAGTAGCGATTTTTTTTTCCCACTTTTTAAATGAAAAAAATAAACATTTTGTTCACTTCTGACCCAGGAACATGTCAAAGTGCATAAAATGAAAAGAGCGCGCAGTATTAGGAATAACATTTGTTTCCCTTTCAAAATATGAGATCCTCCATCACTTTAAATGGAAGGTGATGACAGGAAAGGGATTTTTTCATAGAACTTAAACTTTTTCATTCACACGGTTATAATCACTCGTATGACGGAGGTTAATTTTGAGTTTCACATCAAAGCCTTTCCTGTTGTAATTGTCTAATAAAACTACCCGAGCAAATGTTTATGAGCAAGGCACCACGTATGGCCTGAAAGTGGACTGGTACATTTATTTTAATGACTTGTCCTTAAAACGTCTTTGTACCGAGTTCTTGGGTTTCAAGCAATGAATTATTAATTATAATCATTACTATTGTTTTTTTTTTACTAAATCTTATTTTCCATGTTTCTTTGTTGATGATCTCCCGTTGAATAATTTATTGGTAACAGAACATATAGCGCGCACTGAAGTAACAACTAACAAAGTGGCATTTTTGATACCATTTTATCAAAGTTTACTGTCCACGGTAGATCACTGAGCACCCTGGTGAAATGATTGTAATACACCTACAGCTGGGGTGTCGAACTCCAGGCCTGGAGGGCCGCAGTGGCTGGAGGTTTTCATTCTTACCCTTTTCCTAATTACTGACCAGTTTTCACTGCTAATTAACTTATTTTCCCTTCATTTTAATAGCCCCGTTTTTAAGGATTCAGTCCTCTGTATTTATTCCTTTCTTCATTAAATGACAGCCAAACAGAAATGAGATGTGTAGCGAGCCAACAGATGACCAGCTAAACTGAGATTTCAAACTCCAACCAATTTCACATCAACCAATCTCTTAATGACGAGCTGATTCTTGCTATTAATTAAACCCGTTATTTCATTCCATGGCTTGTTGCTGCTCTCATTCTGCCACAGCAGACATTTCTAAAACTGTTGATTTTTCTGATTTTGCTAAGAGCACAGTCAAAATGTTTTGGTGACCTGAGACATCAGCCTTACCGAGACCATCACTTTTATTTTCAGCTATTGTGTGATTGGCACAGCTGGTCATGTGGCGGCTGGTTTTGTGTCTCCTTATTGTTTGGCTGCTAATTAAGGAAAAAGAGTCAACTAAAGGGCCTGAGTCAAGTTAATTAAAACTAAGGCAAAAGAAGGTAATTGGCAGCAAAAACTGATCACTAATGAAGAAGATGGTTAGAATGAAAACCACTGCAGCCACTGCGGCCCTCCAGGGCTGAAGTTTGACACCCGTGACCTACAGCCTTAAAATGCAGACTTCATCACATTGCTGAGCGTGACTAAACAGCGGCGCAGGCGACTGCTCGTACATGTTTACTGACGGACAGGCCGGCATTTTGCATGAAGTATGCGTTAAATCAAAAGAGAAACGGCATGCGCGAACACATGGAGATCGGTGACAATCGCAACTTAATGTGCCGTGCCAAATCAGAAGGGGCAGCTGAATTCCATAGGGCACAGATATATTTATAACAATGGACCTATATGATGGGCAGAAGTGTTTTAAATGCTTTGCATGCCCATCTTTTGTTTTGATGACCGGTTGCGTCATATTCAGCCCATCGTTCAGTAACTCGTTGAAATTCACGGCCGTCCACTCAGCAGGGCCAAATATTTCCCGCTCGCGCCTCTTAGGCTGACGTCATTTTCGATGGGACTCCCTCGCACCCAATAAAACGGCCCTTTTGCATCTGTTGCAATATTATTAGTTCAATATTTTAATAATATCATTGGAAACTGGTGACCTAAGTAGAAATGATAATCGCCAAAGCCTATTTTTGATTGTACATTTTCGTTGCAGTTTGGAGCCCTGGCAGGATTAGTTCTGGGCCGCCATTTGAATAGACCTCATGTACAGTTATCTCTGCAGCCAGGAGCCGGAGGCGGGGCGTTGAGGACGCCAAAGAACGAATCAGCGCATTTCCACCTTGGATGGATATGCAAATAACCTTCCGGTAGAAAAGGGGCTGCTTTGGGGAGGCGGGGTCTGTTGACTATTGGAAGTTTGTGCAAACTGTTTAGAGCAGGGATGTCCAGCTCGGGTCCTGGAATGCTACCACGACTGGAGGTTGTCATTCAAACCCTTTTCTTAATTAGTGACCACTTTTTGCTGCTAATTGTCTTATTTTCTATTTGTTTTAATTGACTTTTTATGGTATAACCTCTGGATTGCTTCAGTTTTTCCTTCAATAGCACCCAAACAGAAATGTGATGTGAAGTGAGCTGACAGATGACCAGCTTATTTGGGACCTTAAACTCCAGCCAGTTTTTTTTACTAGAAATTAGAAGTTGATTCTTTTTTTTTCACATTAACCCTGTTATTTAATTCCATGGTTTGGTGGTGCTCAGTTTCTGCAGACATTTCCAGAACTGTTGCTTTTCTTTTTTGTAAGAGCACTGCTGAAATGTTTTGTGGACCTGAACAGATTAACATCACTGTTACTGAGACCTTCACCATTTTTTTCATATATTTGGTATCAGTTAGCTGGGCATATGTTGGCTCATTTTGTATCTTTATTATTATTTGGCTACAAATTTGGTTGTATAAAATATATTACTGTTTTATGTGGTATACTGCTATTTATATATGGCATATTTCACAATGGGGCGGCACGGTGGCGCAGTGGGTAGCGCTGCTGCCTCGCAGTTGGGAGACCTGGGGACCTGGGTTCGCTTCCCGGGTCCTCCCTGCGTGGAGTTTGCATGTTCTCCCCGTGTCTGCGTGGGTTTCCTCCGGGCGCTCCGGTTTTCTCCCACAGTCCAAAGACATGCAGGTTAGGTGGATTGGCGATTCTAAATTGGCCCTAGTGTGTGCTTGGTGTGTGGGTGTGTTTGTGCGTGTCCTGCGGTGGGTTGGCACCCTGCCCGGGATTGGTTCCTGCCTTGTGCCCTGTGTTGGCTGGGATTGGCTCCAGCAGACCCCCGTGACCCTGTGTTCGGATTCAGCGGGTTGGAAAATGGATGGATGGATGGATATTTCACAATGCGAACATTTCCTAAACTAGACAAAAATTATTTGCTCTTTACTGATTTCCATTGCAAACATTTCACATTAAATATCATGGTGTACAGAGTGAAATTCTTTAAATGCTGTGTATATACATTTATATATACACAAACACACATGTACACTTATGAGCCAAAACATTATAACCACCCGTCTTATATCTTGTTTCTACTCCTAAGGTTTGTTGTGGTATCTCACAGCAGGTCGTTAGCAGCAGACCCTCGAGCTTCTGTATGTAGTAAGGTGGAGCTGTCACAGATTGAAATTGTTATTCCAACACGTCCCACAGATGCTGAATTGGATTGAGATCTGGAGAATTTGGAGATCAGGGCAACACCCTGAACTCTTTATCATGTTCCTCAAACCATTCCAGAATAATGTGTATAAGGTGGCAGGGCACATTCCATTGGGGAACATTGTTGAAGAGATGTACGTGGTCTGCAAAGATGTATAGGTAGGTGGTTAGTGTCGAATTAACATTCACACGAATGCCTTTAACCAAGAGGTTTCTAGCAGAACATTGCCCAAAGCACTGCACTCCCTCCACTGGCTTGTCTTCTTCTGACAGTGCATCCTGGTGCCATCTCTTCCCAAAATGAATAATGCAACAGAAAATGGAATTTATCAGACCAGTTAATGTTCTTGCATTTATTCAATGACCAGTTCCAACCCATTGTAGGCAGTTTTGTTGGTGGAAAAGGATTAACAAGGACACTCTGACTGGCCCATAGCTACAAAGTACCATATGCAGCTCTCCTGTGACTAGGGATGCTCCGATCAGGTTTTTTAAGACTGATACCAATTACCAATTGCATGTTGCTTGATCAGCCAATTCCAGTACTGATTCCGAATTTTTTTTCATTATCCCTTTAAAAAAATGTTTTATGCTAAGATTCTGCATAACCAGACACATAGAAACCTTGTGTCCTGTATTATAGACCACAGGTGCTAGCTGTCATTTTTTATTAACAAAATGAAATTCTGTAGGCTTATTGTTCAGTGACCATAAAAATACTAAAACAAAATTTCCTTAAATTACATAAAATTAATTAATAAAATATGAACAAAAATATGTATCTGTAATACATGTGACATAAAATAAAATACTTTTTATATTTAAAGGATATCATATTGTTTTTTTTTTTTTCTGTAATTTACTTATCTGAAGCAGAACTTAATTTAAAAAAAGGTCATTTTAACCCTTTCTCTAACAACAAAAAAATATGTACAGTATATATTTTCTCTCTTTCTCTCTCTCTCTCTCTCTCTCTCTCTCTCTCTATATATATATATATATATATATATATACACACAGTATATACGTACACACTCTCACAATTAATTAATGTTGACAAATGTAAATATACATGCACTTATAGGTTTTAATCATTTTTAATCATTAATTACACTTCAGCAGTTTTGCCATTAAAATATACATTCACCATATTTATCCAGATGTGTGTGTTTTTTTTTCAGTGTATCAGATACACATTCATAATTCTTGAAGTGTAATTATAAATATGGATTACCATTTTAATTAAGTAGTATTTGTTTCTTACCAAAACGTATGCTCCGTGACACACTTTACCAATTTGCTGATCACCAATTGAATCTTTTTTTGTGACACTCAGCCAATGTCATTTACTTCATATGGGAGTTAATATGTTTTGGATATTAAGAATATTAGCCTGAAATTTTAAGACAACATTTTGGATAACAGCTGCTCTTTTTTGAAAAAAATTAAATACATCACAAAATTACTGGTTTTGAGCATCTTTTCAGATCTTTAACCAAAATCTATTATTGTATTGGATAATATACATCGGGGGGGGGGGGGGGGGGGGGCACGGTGGTGCAGTGGTAGCGCTGCTGCCTTGCAGTAAGGAGACCTGGATTCACTTCCCGGGTCCTCCCTGCGTGGAGTTTGCATGTTCTCCCCGTGTCTGCATGGGTTTCCTCCCAAAGTCCAAAGACATGCAGGTTAGGTGCATTGGCAATCCTAAATTGTCCCTAGTGTGTGCTTGGTGTGTGGGTGTGTGTGTGCCCTGCAGTGAGCTGGCACCCTGCCCGGGGTTTGTTTCCTGCCTTGTGCCCTGTGTTGGCTGTGATTGGCTCCAGCAGACCCCCATGACCCTATAGTAAGGATATAGCGGGTTGGATAATGGTTGGATGGATAATATACAGTACATCTGAGTGTCCTTACTACTGTTATCTATTGAATGATCAAAATTACCCAACTCTATCCGGCACTGTGTGAAAAAGTGATAGCCCCCTTACTCTTTATAACTAGTTCCACCAACTTTTGAATGCAAAAAAATTTCCTAGAATTCAATATCATTCCTTCACATTTGGTGCGGAGAAATGTTTGCCCAACTCATCCTTGCAGAGCTGCTTTACTGCAGAAACAATGGTAAATTTTGGAGCATGAGCATCTCATTTCAAGGCCTTCATCTCCATTGGGTGTAGGTATCAATTTGAGTGAGTTATAAATTACTTTAATTTTGCTTCTTTCAACCATGCTGATGTGGACCTTCTATTGTGGTTTGAATCAGCGTCTTGCTACATGATCCAACTACAGCTTAAACTCACAGACAAGTGACCAGACATTCTCCTTTAGAATTTTTTTTTTTTTTTAATATTTTTATTTTATTAATTTTCATTGTAATCATTCCATACAAACAGATCAATTTATAACCCAACAAATTTGAAAACAAATCAAACCCCACCCCTGAGAAGGAGAGCTTAGCTAAAGGAAAATTTCTTTAAGCTTTTTAATAAGGCAACATTAGACAAAAGAAGGGGAGAAGTAAATATCTATATAAATAAGAGATGGAGAAGGGAGTTAAATGCAATAATAGTTAATTCTCTTATTCTAAAATAATATTGATTAAATCCTGCCAAGTTTTGAAAAAATTTTGTACAGATCCTCTAACTGAAAATTTGATTTTTTCCAATTTCAAATAATATAAAACATCAGTTTCCCACTGACTTATAAGAGGAGAATTAGGATTCTTCCAATTTAACAAAATAAGTCTGCGTGCCAAGAGTGTAGTGAATGCAATCACCGTTTGTTTGTCCTTCTCCAATTCAAGTCCATCTGGAAGGACACCGAACACAGCTGTTAGTGGGTTAGGAGGGATTGTGATACTAAGGCTGTCTGAGAGGCACTTAAAAATTTTTGTCCAAAATGATGTTAGTTTGGTGCAGGCCCAGAACATGTGACCCAGTGAGGCAGGAGCTTGGTTGCAGCGCTCGCAGGTTGGATCCTGGCCTGGAAACATTTTGGACAGTTTTAAGCGAGACAGATGAGCTCGATATATAATTTTTAGTTGAATAATTCTATGCTTTGCGCATATAGAACTCGAGTGAATTCTCTGCTTTGCTACCTTCCACTCCTTTTCTGATATATTGATTAAGAGATCTTCTTCCCAATGTCCTCTTGGATCTTAGAAAGGTAGGGACTCTAATAAGATTTTATATATTGCAGAAATAGTGTTTGTTTCCTCGGAATTGAGCAGTATTTTTTCCAGCATTGTGGAGGGTGCAAGGTGGGGGAAATCGGGCAATTTCTGTTTAACAAAATTTCTAATTTGAAGATAGTAAAAGAAATGTGTAGCTGGGAGGTTAAATTTTGAACGTAATTGTTCAAAAGATGTAAATATGTTGTCTATATAAAGATCTCTGAGCATTTTAATCCCAAAACTTTTCCAGGTATTAAAAACTGGATATACTTGCGAAGGTTGAAAGAGGTGGTTCCCTTGCAGAGGTGCCACTGATAAAAGATTTTCCATCTTAAAATGCTTCCTAATTTGGTTCCATATTCTGAGTGAGTAAAGCACAATTGGGTTATTAGTATATTTGTGATAACTTTCATTTATTGGAGAGCAGAGCAGGGAATATAAAGAAGTACTACAGGATTTTACTTCTATTGCGGACCAAGCCTGTGTATGTTCATTTATTTGTGTCCAGGTTTTTATGGCTTGTATGTTTGCTGCCCAGTAATAAAACTGAAAATTAGGTAAAGCCATGCCACCTTCTGCCTGAGGTCTTTGTAGGGTCGCTCTTCAGATATGTGGGTGTTTTGAGTTCCAAATGAATGAGGTTATTATTGAATCTAACTGTTTAAAAAACAATTTATTAATATATATTGAAATGTTTTGAAATAAAAAGAGAAGTTTAGGAAGGATATTCATCTTAACAATGTTAATTCTTCTGGCTAGAGTGAGATGAAGGGTTGACCATCTATGCAAGTCTTGCTTAATTTTTTCCATACAGACGCCAAAATTTTGTTGATAAAGAGCTTTATGTTTACTTGTGATATTTACCCCTAGGTATTTAAACTGATCTGCTATGGTAAAAGGTAGGGTGTCTAATTTAATATTATATGCTTGTGAGTTCACTGGAAAGAGTATACTTTTATTCAGATTAATTCTAAGACCAGATATCTTTTGAAATTCTGTTAGTGCTGTTAAAACAGCAGGGACAGTGTTTTCTGGGTCCGATATATATAAGACCATATCATCTGCATATAGAGAAATTTTCTGTTCCAGTCCTTCTCTGACAATCCCCTTTATCTGATGAGAATTTCGGCAGTGAACCGCCAGTGGTTCAATAGCGATTGCAAACAACAGTGGCGACAAGGGACATCCTTGTCTGGTACCACGTTCTAGTTTAAAGTAGTCTGAGCAAATTTTATTAATACAAACTGAAGCTTCTGGACTGGTATACAGTAGTTTAATCCAAGCACAAATATTCGGGCCAAACCCAAATTTCTCCAATGCAGTGAAAAGGTAATTCCATTTGATCATGTCAAATGCCTTTTCTGCGTCTAATGATAGTAATATCTCTGGGGTGTTTGATTTTGCTGGTGAATATATAACATTAAACAAGCGTCAGAGATTTGAAGATAGATGTCGGCCTTTAATAAATCCAGTTTGATCTTGTGATATTACCGAGGGCAGCACTTTCTCCATCCTTCTAGCTAGGATTTTTGAGAGTATCTTAACATCATTATTCAGGAGTGAAATTGGTCTATATGATGCACATTGTAACAAGTCCTTATTTTGTTTAGGAAAGACGGTGATTAATGCTTGTCGAAATGTTTGAGGTAGTATTTGGTGGTCTTTAGCTTCTGTAAATGTTACCAATAAGAGTGGAGCTAGCTGAGTGGAGAATTTCTTATAAAACTCTACGGGGTAACCATCAGGGCCTGATGATTTCCCGCTTTGTAGTGACTTTATAGCGTCTAGTAATTCTGTTAGCGTTAGAGGTTTATCTAGTTCCTCAGCACTTAAAGCATCTATTTGTGGTATTTGTGAATTATCCAGAAATGCATTAGATTGCGTGTTGTCTTCTTTGGGCTCAGTGGAATATAAAGACTTATAGTAATCTCTAAATGTGTGCATTATTTTATTATGGTTGATGATTTCTTCTCCATTCTTGTTGGTGATTACTGGTATTGCATTGTGAACTTCTTGTTTATGAATTTGTTGAGCTAAAAGCTTATTAGCTTTTTCTCCGTGTTCATAGTAATGCTGTCTAGACTTATAAATAAGTTGTTCAGTTTCTTTAGTTGTTAAGATGTTAAGTTCTGTATGCAGGGCCTGCCTTTTCCTGTGAAGAGCTTCACTTGGACGCCTGGCTTGTTCTTCATCTATTCTAGTAATTTCATTTCTTAGCTCTGACACTTTCTTGGTTTCTAATTTATTTCTATGGGAAAGATATGAAATAATCTGGCCTCTTAAGAAGGCCATTAGAGTTTCCCAGAGTGTTCCTGCAGAAACCTCTGTAGACGTGTTTGTCTCTAGGAAGAAGCTGATTTGTTTGGATATAAATTCTGTGCAGTTCTCGTCTGCCAATAAAAGAGGGTTAAGACGCCATCTGCGAGGTGAGTACGAGGGGCTTATTGATTTTAGCTCCAAGACTAGAGGGGCATGGTCAGAGATAACAATTGTGTCATATTTGCATGATTTAATTGTAGGCAGGAAATTATTATCTATAAAAAAATAATCAATTCTTGAGTAGCTATAATGCACTGGTGAGTAGAACGAATATGTTCTTGAGTTTGGGTTAAGAAACCTCCAGGGGTCTGATAAGTTGTGATCATTTAAAAACTGTGTAATTATCTTTGCAGTATTAGATGTCGTCCCCCCTGTCACAGGAGTCCTATCTAAGAGTGGATTTAAAACACAATTAAAGTCCCCAGCCATTATAATTTTATGAGTGTTCACATTGGGAATGGATGCAAATAGATTTTGCATGAATTCCTTATCATCAACATTGGGTGCATAAACATTTATCAAAATCATTTTACTGTTATATAAGTTGCCCATGACCATCACATATCTCCCTTCAGGGTCCGACACTACCTCTGATGCCACAAATGGAACTGTTCTATGTATGAGAATTCCCACCCCTCTAGTTTTCTTTATAAAGCTAGAATGGAACATTTGGCCAGTCCAGTCTTTTTGTAATCTGAACTGATCCTTGGTTAGTAAGTGGGTCTCCTGTAGAAATACTATTTTAGCGTTTAAGCCTGTTAGGTGAGAGCATACTTTCTTTCTCTTTAATTCGTGATTCAGGCCTTTAACATTCCAGCTCACAAAGTTAACTGTCCCATCATGGAGACATTGATTCTGAGTTTTTAATGTCATTTTATAGTTTTAATTGGTAATATGGCAGTTTTAATCTTAGTTTCAAGATTCCCCAGGAGTTGTTGCATGTTAGCCTGTTGCTGCATTGATATTTATAATTATAAGGATTATAAGAATAGATTAGATATAACCTGCTCTCCTTCTCTCCCCCCTTTATCCCCCCACCCCCCCATTTTGCCTCCCCACATGAGGCTAGATCCCACTTCGCGATGTTCCAGTCCTCTGACATACGAAGAGACAGAGCACGTCCAAAACAAAACAAACCCCACCCTGCAGCGGCGTTACAGAATTAAAACAGAGATATCTTTTACAGTTAAATCCTTAATACTATCTGCCGAAAATGTTCTCATTAACAATATTTAAGCTTGAAATAATCTTCAGCACTTTTAAGTTAAGATATTAAGATTAAAAAAAAAAAAAAAACAACCCTGGGAGTGATTTTAAAAACTAGTCTAGGATAAACCTGGTAATTCATACTGTAATAGTATAATGGTAATTGTATAAATAGTAGAACAAGCATTAAACCAAGGGTATGAAGTTAAACAGTCTACTTTAAGGTATAGTAAAATAAAAAAAATAAATAAATAAAAAAATAAAAATAATAAAAAATAAATAAATAAATAAATAAATAAAACGAATCCTACTTTAATCACTTCCACATTTTCACACTCACGTCTATAACTCTATAACTCTGATTAAAACATAAACATATAACATATAAAGTCCAGATTAAAACAAAAAAAAAAAAAGAAAAAGAAAATAAGAGATGTATAATTATAATACCAGTCTCTTTAAACATGGATCCAGCGATCAGATCATAGGTCTTTCCCGTGCCTTGATAGAATACGGCTCTTTAATTTTAACTAACTTTCAAAAAAGTGTCGGAAACAGCTTCTTTAATTCTTTTTCAGCTTCTTCTTTGCTGAAGAAAATATAATGTCCATCTTGAACTTCCACTTTCAGTTTGGCAGGATACAAGAGGCTGTATTTGATATCGGCTTCCCGTAGCATCCTTTTAATGTCGTTGTAGGATCTGCATTTTGCAGCTGTTGATGGTGAGAAGTTGGGAAAAATACGAATAAGATTATTTTCGAATATAATCTCTTGCTTGTGTCTGAGAAGTGCCATCACATCAAGCTTACATCTTAGTCATTCGAAGCGGACAATAAAAGACCTAGGTTTAAAGGCGCTTGGTATCTTTGTGCGATAAGCCATGGCTATCTCATTGTCGAGTTTAAAGTCATCTCCAATTATTTTAGACAGTAATTCTACTGCAAATTTCACTGGGCTTGAGCTTTCTCGTTTCTCAGGTATACCCTCAATTCTTATATTATTTCTTCTGCACCCATCCTCCAGGGCTGCAAGTCTGTCTCCAAGTTTTTTGTATTCCGAGTTCGCAGCTGTGGCTTTTTCATCGGCGTTAGATGCCATTTGTTCCGCTGTTTCAACTCGAGCCGTGAGTCCCTGCTTAACGTCTTCCAGCTGATCTGAAACGTCATTAATATGATCATCAAGCCTTTTCAGTTTGGAGTTAGTTTCTTCAATGTGTTCCACTAATTTCTCCAACATGCCTTTAAAGTTCACGTCGAAACGTTCAATTAGACGCGTTTCCTTATCTTTGTTATCCTTCTTGAGCTCAGTGGCCACCTTCTTAAGATCATTTGTGTTATCTTTCTTAAGCTCATTCATGGCCGTAACCATGGCAGTGGCCAGTGTAGTGTTCATCTCTTTCTGTGTAGCTATCTGTGTAGCGATCATCTCTTTCAGTTCGGACAGTTCGCTTCTGCTTTCGTGCTCCGCAAGTGAAAATGCAGCTCCTGTTACAGGCTCGCGATGAGTAGATGAGAGCACATCCTGCAGAGCCCTTTCTAGTCTCGAATGATCCTCAGAAATCGGCGATCCCTCGCGACCTGTATCACTTGCGCCTTCGCTCCCATTTTCACTCTCGACTGGAGACGATACAATGGAGCAGGGTCCCAGGAATTCTGCGCACTCTTCTGCCTGTTCCAGGTCAGTCTCCGTGATGCCATACCTTACACTTGCACTCAGGCCGGAAGTCTGCCCGGACTTCGATGCAGCTTTAAGTTTCTTTTCCGGTTCTTTCTCTCCTTTAGAATTTGATGATACAGAGCAGCACTCTTAGTTCCTTCAATTAGAATAAATTGTCCTGGTCCTCACAACCTTACACAGAAACTAACATATTTGACTATTGGTCTGATGTTCTTACTGTGGAATGTTGTGTTGCTTTACATCTCACTTAATGAAACTCAAAGATCCAAGAGGACAATGGGAAAAAGATCTCTTAATCAATATATCAGAAAGGGAGTGGAAAATAGCAATGCAGAGACTTCACTTGAGCTCCATATGCACAAAGCATACAATTATTCAACTCAAAGTTATATATCGAGCACATCTGTCTCATGTAAAACTGTCCAAAATGTTTCCAGGGCAAGATCCAACCTGCGAACGCTGCAATCAAGTCCCAGCCTCACTGGGTCACATGTTTTGGGCGTGTGCCAAATTAACATAATTTTGGACCAAAATTTTTAAGTGCCTTTCAGACAGCCTTGGTGTCACAATCCCTCCTAACCCATTAACAGCTGTGTTTGGTGTTCTTCCAGACGGGTTTAAAGTGGAAAAGGACAAACAAACTGTGATTGCATTCACTACACTTTTGGCACGCAGACTTATTTTGCTAAACTGGAAGAATCCTAACTCTCCTCTTTTAAGTCAGTGGGTAACCGATGTTTCATACTATTTGAAATTGGAGAAAATCAAATGTTCTGTTAGAGGATCTGTACAGAATTTTTTTAAAACCTGGCAGGATATAATCAATAAAATTTTAGAATAAGCACTTAAAGCACCGAGGAAGCAATTATCTCCGCATTTCTTTTTCTTCTCCATTCATCTCTACTGGCCTATTAAACTCATCAATTTAGATATGTTTACAAGCCTTAGGTTTTACCCCGTTGGCCATGCTGTCTCTCTCAGGGGTGGGGGTCGACTTGTTTCTCAATTCTATTTTTTGTAAAAATTGATAGATTTGTATGAATGATTACAATAACATTAATAAAATTAAAAAAAAAAAAAAAACTCATTTTGACCAGAAAATTCCACTTTTCCATATAGAACACTTTCCCAAAAATACCTGAGAATCATCCAGAAGCTTACTCAGAAATGAGAGATGAACGGTTGTGGTTAGCAATACTTTTTGACTCTGGTACTCTGCAGTGATGGTCATTTCTTGTCTTTCATGTCTTTCCAGTTGTGGAGTCATGAGCTCTGACCTTTACAGTCAAGAGAAGTCTGCGGTTCTTTGGGTGTCTTTTACGGATCTTTTGTGATTTCCTGAATGATTTTACACTGCGCCCAATTATATGAAAGGGGCCAAGATGTTTAAATTAGGTAGATAAAATACGTAATAATATTTACTTTTCTCTTGTCCTGTAATTTTCTCTTTAAACATAAAACAGTACCTGAATGGCACTAATGCAAAGCATATCATTTTTTTAAAGTAATGTGCCATGTAAAAGTTTGTGTCTCTTCCTAATTTCCACTACTGCAAATTTTTAAAAAAGGATTTCAGCCAGAATTTAATATTAATCTAGCATTCAGCACAGAAATGTGGTGGCTTAAAGAATGAAAAGATCATTATTCAGGTTTATTTTCATTTATTTATTTAAAACTTAACAACAGTTTAGTGCAAAAAATATGTACATATTACTATAAATACAATTGAAGCCTTCATATTTACAACTTTTATACAATTAAATCCTGTTTGTGCAACACCTTTGCTTGTACTTGTTCATTAAGAATTTTAGATAAACATTACCTACAAAATATTTTTGCTCAACCCAGTAATATAAAAGTCCTAACCTATTCAGTTTCCATGTGTTTGCACCTGTTACAAGATCATATCATTTGCAAAGAAAATCCAAATTTGCCAGAATAAACCCTGGAATTATGAAAGACTCAACTAAATGTCATCGGCAGTGCAGCGGCTTGAGTGTCATGCTGCTAAAACATTTAACATAGCATTAAACATTGTGGGACATTTGTTCATACTTTGTAACCAATGTGAGTGTGTTGGAGGACAGGCTGGTATCTCGTCTGGACGATGATGTGACCTTTTTCCTAGTTGGAAGGTGCCAGGGGATGGATAAGCAGAAACCTGAGGCCACGAGTAGTTTCATCCCCCATACATTAGGTGGCAGTGGTCTGCTGGAGTCGTCCCAGCTTGGACACCCGCAGCAATTCATGGAAACTGGAGTCTGGATGTGCCACCCTATCGGGGTCCCTGGGTGCCGCAAGAGGGCACTGTCAGGGGAGGACTCCCCATAAGTCATGCCGGGTCCAGTATAAAAGGAGCCAGCTGCCTTACCTCGGGGATTCAGAATCAGGAGATGGAAAGAGAAGAGAGAGTCATTGTTTTGTGTGATTATTGGACATGCTTCATTGTACAAAGTTCTCAGTGGATTAAAAAATCCATTATTTGATCCTGTGACTGTGTTAGGTATTATTGGGTTTGGGGCTTACTGGCATCCCCTACTGGTAGCACCAGCTAAATAAAAATTTTAGAAGCTGTTATAATTGCTCTCATAGGTTTACAGTTTGACTACTGTCACTAATGCCATTCTTTATCTGCTTTAGATCAGCTTTGAGATGACGCAGCACTGCTAAGTTAGGAGTTTTAATTTACTTGTCAGTTGATACACTAAAGACTATCACAATGAAATGGAGGTATAAAGCAATAGAGCAAAAAGTGTTTTCTTGTATATGCTTTGAAGTGAAATGCAAAATAAGGTTAAAGTGCTAAATGTCATAAAGCTCTGATTTTGTCAGTCTTTCAAAGCTCCAAGGAGCAAGTCTGCAGTTCTTCCTTTGAATGGTACTACTCAGAAATTCTTCAAGTGCAGTTATTGAATCACATCATAAAGTGGAAGCAGGCTAGGCTGTGAACACGCTGCAAGACTGTTGTGTCTCAGTAAGTGTGTAATTGCAGCCCGCAGTACCTCCACAGTCAGTCATATAACCACCCCAACATCACGAAATGGCCATCTCATGCCCGGTTATGTTAAGGTTAAGATTAGGGTTGTGGACTGTATGAGGTTATCAGACTCAAAGTGTGCTTTGTGGCCGACATTGTGGACATTACCTGACATTCATCTTAGGTATTGCAGGCCGCAGTTAGACCCACCAGTTCATACAGCTTAAAACCTTCACATCCCAACCCACCGCTGTTACTTCTGGTGTGCCCCAGGGCTCTGTCCTGGGGCCTCTTCTTTTTATTATTTACCTTCTTCCCCTTGGCAATATTTTTCGCAAATATAACATTAATTTTCACTGTTATGCTGATGACACCCAGCTCTACCTTGCTGGTAAACCCACCTCCTCTTTTCCACCACCCTCGCTTATTGACTGCATTTCTGAAATTAAATCCTGGTTTTCTTCGAATTTTCTTAAATTAAACAGTGACAAAACTGAGGTTCTCCTCATTGGTTCAAAATCATCATTATCCAAAACCAATAATTTTTCTCTTATTATTGATAACTCTGTTGTTTCCCCATCATCTCAGTTCAAGAGTCTGGGTGTACCCTATCTTTCCAATGTCACATTAATAACATCACCCGGTCTGCTTACTTCCACCTACGTAATATTAATCGCATTCGCCCCTCCCTCACTCCTCATACCACTGCCATTCTTGTTCATAGTCTTGTCACTTCTTGGCTGGACTACTGCAATTCACTCCTCTTTGGTCTCCCTAATAAATCTCTTCATAAGCTTCAGTTAGTCCAGAATTCTGCAGCACGTATCATCACTCGAACCCCATCTATTCACCATATTACTCCAGTCTTGTAGCAGCTTCATTGGCTCCTGATCAAGTTTCATACTGATTTTAAGATTCTGCTATTAACATTTAAGGCCATCCATAACTTCGCCCCTCCATATCTGTCTGACCTTCTTCATGTTGCCATTCCATCTCGTAACCTTAGATCCTCTTCCTCCACCCATCTGACCGTCCCTCCCGCCCGTCTAACCACCATGGGGAGCAGAGCTTTCAGCCATTCTGCTCCCAAGCTCTTGAATTCATTACCTGCGGAGCTCCGAAACATCAAATCATATTCATTTTTCAAATGAAAACTTAAAACGCATCTGTTTAAAATGGCCTTTTCTTTTTCCTTCTGATTATAGTGGTTTTGTTTGGTTTTAATTTTTAGATTTTCTGATGTTTTAAGTTGTTTATAATTGTGTCTTTTATTTATTTATTTATTGTTTGTTCAGTGTCCTTGAGGTCTCTGAAAGGCGCCCTGTACTGTATAAATAAAATGTATTATTATTATTATTATTATTACCTCGAGACGGGGATTGCAGTTTGCATTGTGTGCCCCGGGAAGGCACCAGCGTGTTTGTAATATGAAGTGAAAGGTGTGACCTGGGCCTTGTGTGACTCTGCTTTTTAGCATCACTACGCTTAGGAATGTGTGACCAACGTCATCATGATAATGCCAAAGAGTGAAAACAATCTCAAATTGTGGCATTTGTAGCCTTAACAACATGCAACAGCGCATGTCTGATAATAATGCTAGAAACAGCATGAATTTGAACAATATGCTTCCTAATTCTTCTGGAATTTTTAAACTTAGAACCGCAAAATGAATGTTAATATTTACATGTGATTTTTAATCAATGCTGCTCTGTCACTCAAACCCGTATGCGAACAATTGAGATGAGAAGCCTTGTGTGTGTGAAGATTTGATCCGGATCATTAAATTATCAGTGGCATGGATAAAGTGAATCTCAACTTCAAGAACATCAGTGGAAACTGAAGTGCATTCATGGCAGAAACAAGGAAGCATTTTGTTCACACAAAGAGAATCAGAATATCATTTCAATTATGCATTTGAAACAGAAACAGAAAGATCTATTGGCTAGCCAGAGGACCATGATGGTCACAATCATTTCTATTCATTTGCAGACTATTTTTTTTTGTCTTATATTTCGTCCCAAGATTTTGTTTATGATTTTTTTCTCCCCAAAGTTAACGCCTTGCTTTCTCATCATGCTAGCATTCACAGTTTCTTTTAAAATGAGAAAATAACTTTATACCTAAAATCACTGCCTTTTAAAAATGTTCTGACTGGACGGGCATGCCCTGCAAGTGCTGGTCTCCCTTTTCATTTGTAGTGTTTATTTTCTTCTATATTTATTCTTTTTCTACTTGTGCATGTTTCAAATCTGGTAAAATAAGGGAATATGACAGTTAAAAAAGGATAGAATTGTAAAATGTACTAAATCCCGCTATTATATTTATTATTTTTTCATAACGCAGACAATTCACCTATAATTGCTGTTTGGAGGTTCAGTGTTATTTGACTACAGGCAGTCTGCTGTTTGTATAAACACACCATGTGTGAAGAACGTGCATTTGCAGCTCACTGCTAGAAAAAGTAAAGAAAATGTGAAAGTGAACGCTCCTGGTTGAAGTTCTTACTGCCAGCTCAGCGTCGGCCACTTTGGAAGGTCATTTGCTCCACCATTTTAATGGTTATGCGTCTATCTGTTTCTATCAACAGTAATTTATCACTGATCTAAATCATCTAAAGGTGATCTCTGCTTTCAGAAGCATATTATACACATCTGGACTTTAAAGGGAAATTATGACCTTTTACCATTTGTTAGGTTTTAATATGTACCTGACTGTGGGCTGGTAAGAATATAAGGAGATTACACAAATTATTATTGCATTTTTCAGTGGTCTGATTTTTCATCTTTAGTTAGAGCAATAGGAGATTGTTGTATTAACTGTAATGCATTGAACTTAAAAAACAAAACGTCTCATGGAAAAAAACTTATCACGCATCACTAGAAAGGTGAGCATTTTACTTTCATGGACAGGTAAAATTAAAATATAATCTTAGTAGAATTTTAAATAAAAAAGTTTATATCACAGTTTGGTCTAAGAGCTACTAGCATTAAGAATCAAATCAGTCTGATGTGCTGTTTGCAGGAAAACAGAGGGTCGGCTGTGGTAATATTTGGACAGAAGATCAACTGAACACCAGGCTTATGTGGACATGCAGTTTTAAAACGAAAGCCACAGTCTCGGTAAGCCAGTTCATGGAGTGCAGTTGTTGGTCACTTGCTTTGCTTTGGCTGTCTCAGAGAGGATAGTCAAGTCTCTCCTGGATATGTGGGCCTTTTCACTGGTTGTGTAAGCGACTGGTGTACAAATGCAGTCGTCATTTTATTAATTAGTTTTTTTTACCAAACCATGTCACCCATTAAGGGCTTTTCTGGAATATGTGGTGAATTACTACAATTTCATTTTACATAAAAACTCACTTTTACAGGAATGTCAGTTTTCTTGTTTGTATATAGTGAAACATGCAACCCATCTTCTATTGTAATGTATTATGAATTTTCACACAGCTTTTGCTTTCATCATTTTCTAATCTAAACACACATTAATGCCTCATGTGCTTTCAACTTTATCAACCCCACTGAAACTTTCTTGCACAGTTTAGTTTTTGTCAGCACTTTGGACAGCCAACAAAGTACTTTTTATTCCCACCTAGAAGTTTTTCTCCCTACTCAAATCATGGGTTGAGGGTTTTAGAGTACGTTGATCCTGGAATCCTGCTGTTTCAGGTGCTCCAGTACTCCATGAGGAATTGAATGATTCCACATTCTAAAAAATAAAAAGCAGACAAACAAACAGATGCATAAATAAAAGTTGTACAGAATGACAAACGTAGGAAGTGGGTGGAGAGTCTGGCTTTAAAATGCTTCTGCAAGGAGGACAACATGAGAAACAGACAGAAAAGGAGTTATAAAACAGACTGTGTCTGAAAGAAAAACATCTTCTTGAGCATTCCTCCTTCGAGCCAGCAGGCTGGCATGGCAGCCACAACACTGTAGCTTAAATCAGCTCTACAAACATGCTGGCCTGATGTGGTAGGGCTGCAGTTTTAGAAACACAGAAATAACTGGGATATACTGTATGTGTATAAACTTCTAGGATGATGCTCTCTAAAGATGATAAAAGAGACAACGGCTGTCAGATGCATGTAAATATTGTACTCATTGTATATGTGTGTATATACTGTATATGTGTGTATATATGCATATACACACACACACATATATTATATATATACTGTATATAGATATGCACATTATCATCAATTTGAGTCTCACTTAATGCAATTCAGAGTCATGGCAGACTTAACTTTATCTCAGCAGCACCAGGCATAAGGTAAGAAACGGCTGACAACAGGGTGCCAGTCCACCACTTACATGCACACTGAGATCCAGCTAACCTAAACTGCACATTTTTGGGGATGTTGGAAGAAGTCCCAAGCAAATATGGAATGAATGTACAGACTACAGATGGTCCACATCTGGAAACTGGATTTAAATCCAAGACACTGGATCTCTGAAGCTTCAACATTAACCATTGTGCTACTATGTCACCCTATGTCGGTATTTTCCTAAAGTGCATTGCAACAGTCCCTGGACAGGGTGCCAGTCCATTGCAGGGTGAACGCACAAACACACATAAAGGGCAAATTTAACAACTCCGGTTCACCTAACCTGCATGTCACTGGACTGTTGGAGGAAGCTGAAGCACCTGAAGGAAACCAATGGGGACATGGGAAGAACATACACGCTCCACACAGTATGCACCCTAGACCGGTTTCTTTGTGTCAAGACAGTAGCGCCACCACTGTGCTACCCTGTCATCTATTAACAATTATATGCATTAATAATATGTGTATGCGGTGTTTTTAAAAATTGTATATAGGGGCCTATGTGGCAAAGTGGTTACGGCTTTGAACTTATTGTGGTTGTGGGTTCAAATCCTGCTAATAACATTGCGTGAGCAGGAGCAAGTCACTTCATCTCCCCATGCTCCAATTTGGAAAACAAAAGAAACGTAACCATTTATATCTCAGATGTCACCACTGATAAAGGTTTCAGCCAAAAAAGTAAATGTAAATAGCCTTTTACATATATACTACATCAGGGGTAGGCAACGTCGGTCCTGGAGTGCCACAGTATGTGCAGGTTTTTGTTCCAACCCAGTTCCTTAACGAGAACTCAATTATTGCTGATGAAGCACATATTGCTTAAGTGACATTTTAATGCTTCATTTTAGTGGTCTCGCTTGTTAAGGTTCTCCAACCTTAATTGCTTACTTCAATCTTAAACTGCTGCATTCAGTGTTTTAATTGCTCCTTATTAGCAATAAGATGTAAAACAGGGGTAGGCAATGTCAGTCCTGGTGAGCCGCAGTGGCTACAGGTTTTCATTCAACCCAATTGCTTAATTAGAAACCAATCATTGCCAATCTCAGACCTTATTTAATTTTATGGCTTGTTAGTCTGTGCAATGTAAGGCTTTTATATCGTAGATTTTTTTCCTTTCCAAGGATATCATCCAAATGATTTGAAGCCTAAAACAGATAATTTTCAGTCTGTCACATTTTTCTATTAAGTGTTTTATTAAATCAAACCGTGCATGATGAACACACACAGATGTAATTGGAAAAAAGCTAGCTGGAGAACTGCTGGCTGCTTTGTCTTTTACATCTTATTGCTAATAAGGAGCAATTAAAACACTGAATGCAGCAGTTTAAGATTGAAATAAGCAATTAAGGTTGGAGAACCTTAACAAGCGAGACCACTAAAATAAAGCATCAAAATGTCACTTAAGCAATATGTGCTTCATCAGCAATAATTGAGTTCTCGTTAAGGAACTGGGTTGGAACAAAAACCTGCACATACTGTGGCACTCCAGGACCGACGTTGCCTACCCCTGTACTACATGATTTTAGTATGTTGCGTAAATGTGAGAAGGCTGAGTATGTGAAGATAGAGAATGCAGAATGCAAACAAATATGTCTAGTAATTTATACAGCCTAAACACATTTTATACAGGAATAGTTTAGCTAAATCATGAATAAATACAGAAATAAAACTCAACTGAAATATAAATTAAATGAAAGTTCAGCATTAGATATATTTGACACCTGTTTTTTTATTTTACATTTTAGACTGCCATAACATAACATTCTCAAAGTCACTTAATCAAATTCAGGGCTGTAGTAGACTAGAACCTGTCCCAGCAGCAGTTGGCATAAGACAGGAGACAGCCCACTTCTTCATGGCTCCCACATGCACAAAAGGACAATTAGGAATTTCCATGCAACTTAATCTGCACTTTGTTTAGGATGTGGGAAAGAAAACTGGAGTAAAACTGGGAAAACCCCATACAGCCATAGGGAGAACATGCAGTCTCCATCCAGACAATTTATGGCCTTGGACCTTCAAGCCAGGACCCTGGATCCAAAATACCATGACCACCATGTTTTAATTTAGAAAATCAGTTCCTTAGTTTACAGTATAGGAAGATTTTTTAAATGACATTTCTTTTTTTAACAGATGCTTTAATCAAGTGCGACATTACACATCATTTCTACAATTGGAGCTGGCAGATTATCTGACTCACTGAGGGTACAAAGTGAGTCAGTGGTAGCAAATGAACTAGCAGGCGTTTGGATTACTGTGTGATGAATTAGCTACTAGGCCACATGTACATTATTTAACATACAGAAAAAAATAGTAAAATGTGCAGTTGGGACTTACGCAACACTCTTTATCCATGGGCAGCTTTTCAAACCTTCAAATAACTTGTGTGCACCAACATCCGTGATTTTATTGTATTTTACACTGTGGTTAAAAAAAATTCATTATGTTTTAGACAGTCAAATGGTACAGTCTATATAGCTAAAGCAAACTGGAAACACAGGCAACTGACAAGATAATAGAAACACCTAAAGGAAGAATAAATATTATATACTGAGAGCAATTGCTTTTCCACAAGTGTGGCTGATGAGATAAGGACTTAATATCATATCCTGCCCACCATCCTTAAGATCATGTAAATAATTCTAGGCAAACCCAACTGTTCATTAGGTGAGTTAGCATATCTCCAAAGTTGAGACACATTAGAAAGTAGCTTCAGTGACACCTCAGCCTGCTGACGTTTCACAAGGAGCAGAGATTAAGGTGATGTCAACAAGCAGGTCAGAGGGAAAGACAGTGTAACTGTGCATAAAAGTGTAAACTCCCTGACTGTATCAAAGTGAAAGGGAAGGAAAAAATGAATCCGCTCTGAATAATCTGACTACAAATGTCACTTTAAGCCAGAAGCAGAAAGCTTCAACAAATACAGTCTATCTCGAACTTCGCACAGGGGTATTATGGTGAGCCTGCCGTGCACAAACACATTATCACACTGAAATACACTTGAAAGAGTAAGTGGTGCAAAGAACTTTGGCAGTTGAAACTTGTCATCTAGTAAGATGAGTCATCCTGACTTTGTTACCAACAAACAAATAAGTAGTACATCTGTGGTACCTTCCAGGAAAGTCCCCAGGCCTAACTGCTTCTTTCTCACATTGATGTATTTTGGTAATATTGTTATGAGGTGGGGTGAATTTTCTAACGACCCTTTAGTTTCACTTACTTCCTCTCTAAGTGAAAAGATGAATGCCAATAAATACAAAGCAACATCTTATGATTAAGCATACTGTAATTTTTCCAAGATGATCATTTTTTCCACCTGTCAGGTATGAAAGGTCAGTGATTGGTTTGAAGAGCGTGACACTAATTCTCCAGGTCTCAACCCAGCTGAGCACTTTTGGAAGGTTCTGGGATGATGTCTAATATAGCATTTTTACCTCCATCGTTACAAAATGATTTTTTTCCTGGAAGAATAGTGTCCCATCCACTTCAATACAGTTAACACTGGAATGATCTGTGTCAAGGTGTGCTGAAACTCTTCTAATAGCTTATTGGTGGCTCAGTGCCCAACTAAGACAATTTATGTCGGTGTATCCTTTATTTTGTAAGTTACCTTCAGGCAGATGCTAATTTATAAAGAAGATCTTGCATTTACATATATTTATTAATTTATATGCTTTTTGGAAAAAAAATTAATATTACACACATATTTTTGGCAGTTCAGCTCAAATGCATAAAAATAAGGAAGCACACAGTATTGACATCTACAGTAGATAAAGCAGAAAAAAAGTTTAAAAAAAGGTTAAGTGAGAACAACACAAAATAAAGCAGATGAAACTGGCGTAATTCTCAAGTCAACATTAATTTCAGATGTTATTTTGTAGCAGTGAATGATAACCAACAGGAAACTGTGAACATTTGGTATTGGGAGATTAGGATCTTGGCACAGTGCCATCAAAGCCTCCGAAACAACACAATTTGTAATTCATTCTTCTGAGACACACACACACACATAAAGAAAAAAATTCACTTGGTTCTGCAAGTTTGCCATTTGTGACCCCCAGTAGTAAATTTTTAACAAAGGATTACTGATCAGATATATAAAATTGGTCAGAAACTTTTCAGCATCAATTCAGTTAGACAGAATGCTGAGTAGAACTTGTGTGTACTATAAGCTGATAAAGTGGCCTCATCTCAAATGCTACTTGATCTTCCCACGTAATGTTAACAGTTCAAACAGCTTCCCCAAACTTTTCTTCTAAACCTCTTTCAGTGTATTAATCATATAAAATTAGATACTTTAGCTCCAAAATGTGTCTTTTTAAATAGGTTTCAACACTTTATATACATTTTTCTTAAAATATTTATTTGTATATATTATCATGGAATTAATGTATACGGCTGGAAATACTGTCTGTTCATCCTGGGCCACTGGAAGCAAAGCCTCCCCGCCAGCTTTAGGCTCAAAGTGGTCACCAGCCGTCGACAGGTCACCAGCACACTGCAAGGCCCACTCAGGCACAAGCTCTCACTCTCACTCATTCAGGGCCAGACCTCCACTTGAACCTTCCATGAACCTCACACACAGCTCTGGGATGTGAGGAAAGCCCATGCTGACACTCCACACAGGCAGTGCCTGCGCCACAATTCAAAGCCAGGTCTGTGGAACTTTGAGACTGAGCACTGCCCCACCATGCAATAGTGTATATTAAATTCAAGCAAATATTATCTTAATACTAATAAAATGTAATTTGTGAAAAAGTGAAATTTTGGATTACTTACTCTAGTTCTGCAAGACATTTCATTTTTGGAAGAGCTTTGGCCATATGCTCTGCTCCACTGTCTTCAATCAAATTGCTGTACAAGCTGTAATAGGAAAGGAGAACTAAGCCCATGAGCACATTATACTCATCATAACGATAATAATACATTTTATTTATAAACACATTTTATGACATTCAATGTCATATATATGGAGAAGTTAAAAACAGAGACACCAGAGTAAAACCATTAAGGTAATGCAAAAAAATTACAAATTAAAAGGGCCGAAACTAACTTAAAGATAAGCCTTTACATTACTTTTGCAAGCATAAATTGTTGAAGAGAGTTGAATATAGTGGTGTAAGGACTAGGACAGCAGCCATACCACATGCACTTCAGAAGAGGTCATCCACCTAAAGCTAAGCAAGTTTGGGCTCAGTCAGTACTTGGAAAGGCTAGGGTTGCTGCTGGAAGAGGTGTTGGAGAGGCCAGCAGGGAAAGCGTACCCTGTGGTCTGCATGTGGATCTCAGTGCACTGACGGGAACACTGTGTTATAAAAATGGCACCATCTTTTGGAAGTGATGTAAAATCAAGGTTCTCTCTGTGGTCGTAAAAGATCCCTGGGAAACTACGTAAGCCAGTAGCATGTATCCTGATATCCTGGATATATTGCCTACCTTGCCTACTCATTCTGCCCTACTAATCATCCTCAGTCTCTGATTGGCTAACTATCTTTCACCACTTCACCCCTCAGCGTATTGGTGCAAAAATGGCTTTTGTCATATCATCCAGATGGATGCTGCACATTACTGGTGGTTGAAGTGGCTCCTCATTCACTATATAAAAGTGCTATATAAATGTAAACAATTATTATTATTAGGCCCATAACCTGGAAGTTGTAGAACTAAATGCTTGGTTGCACAGAGACGTTTGTATCATGTGAGTAACAATAAGTACTTCTTCACTAGAAAACTGCGAATTATGGCATGATGTGTCATAGTGTAACATTTCGTAGAGAGACAATGACGCCATGGTCATGAATAATAATAATAATAATTCTTTGCATTTATATAGTGCTTTTCTCATTACTCAAAGCGCTCAGCAATTGCAGGTTAAGGGCCTTGCTGAAGGGCCCAACAGAGCAGAGTACCTTTTTTTGGCATTTATGGGATTCAAACCGGCAACCTTCCGATTGCCAGGGCATATCCCTAGCCTCAGAGCCACCACTCCGTCCTTTATATGTTGTGGGTGCCCAGAAGAAAAGACAGGCATCCTGGCTGGGATAACAGAAGATTTCATACTCGCCCAGGAGGCCATAATGGAAGGACAGAGAGAACGGCTCACCGGTAGCAGGTCATTCCCCAAGTGTTCAGTGTTCCTCAGGGATAAACCCAATTAGGACACCCGCAGAGTTGCATGGGAAATGGAGTCTGGAAACACAACCCTGTTGAGGTCTTTGAGGACCACCAGAGGGTGCTGCTGGGGGAGAACTGCCCTGGTTTTTACATGACCCACAACTACCCAGGATGATTTGGAGAAGAGGCTGGAACAAATTCCTGAGTCGAATTTAAAAGAGAGCCCACTGCCTCATTTGAACTGAGTCAGAGTCGGGAGGCATTGGGCTACACTCTTGGAGGCAGAATGTGAACTGTGCTTGGTGTATGTTTTTGGTTGTGATTCTTCTGGAGAATATATTGGGGTTCAACAAAAAGCCTTTATTTGAGCATAAAGTGTGTTTGGACTTTATTGTGTGTGAGGTTTTGGAGGCTGCAACACCCCCTACTGGTCACAATGTAAACAAAAGCAGTTTTTAAGATTACATTCAACAGGCAACCACAGCAAAGAGATGTGTTAGGCAGTTGTATGTTACCAAGGTTTTGTCTTCATTAACGTCTGTTCTTAACATGTAATCTGTTTAATATTTTGCTTGGGCAGAGTGTCCAGTGACAGGTTAAGGTTATTCACAAGTTCACAATTGAAGACAGTGTGAACAGGAGAAAATTCACAACATTTGCTCTCTGTACTGATTTCAACACTTTAACTTAGAAATAATGAACAAGTTAGAACGGTGTGAGATGGTCCAAGTAGTTAATCGATGGTCTAAACTTTATTTTGAAACTAACTATTGCATTTTCCACAGATATGAAATGAAGGGGAGATTATTGAAAAATGTGAAGATTGCAAGAGTTTATTTATTGTAGAAATGAAACTAATGGATTTTCATTGCTAATATTTATACTATTCATATTAGAGAAATGTATTGCTTTAAATTAAGAAATTGCTCTCCTATCTGCATTAAAATGTTTCTTCTAAGTTGTATGTAATTCAATAAGAAATATAATTTTGTAGAGATGTTCTAACTGTCTGTCATGTGCTTTAATAGTGTGTAGGTATAGAGGTGAGCCAAGGTCCTCAGCGTGTAAAATGATCAATACCCAAATTTAAAGCCGTGACAGTCTCAAATTTATAGTGGCAACCAGGAGGACTACATAAGACAAATGAGGACCAATGGAATTTAGCTTATCTGCTGAACCCATCAGAAAAGAAACATTAATATGCTAAAAATTATACAAAGTACTAATACTCCTAAAAGAGACTTAGGCTAAAATCAGAATATTAAACAAGATTATAACATGATCTTAAAATGTAAGATCATACCAGATAAATTAAAGAGTGAGATACCAGCTGTGCAAACAAAAACAAAGCATATGGCCTTTTTGTGAAAATTAACAATCTGGCATAAAGTATACCATTAAAAGCAAAAAATCTCAAAAGCCAATTCCTAGCATTTAGTAAATGAATATGAAGACTGAAATCACCAAATAAAAGCAAAGTAGGGCACAATGAATAACCAGGTACCAGCAGTTCATAATAATTCAGAAAGAAATGTTGAAGACAATATGATGAATAAAGTTAACCTAGGCTGGCAGGCAGAGTTTAACAGATAGACATTCAGGATATGCTGCAATTCTAATCTGTATGTTCATCTTCAAGAAACACTGAAAGTAAATTTAAATTTCTGTTTCATTGAAATTTACATACCTCAGAATTTTTAGCGATGTCAGAGAAGGAAAAGCTTGAGCCAGTTTTTCTGCTCCTCTGTCCCCAATACAGTTCTGAGATAAACTGGTGCAAGAAATATGAACACTGAGTCAACATGAATTCAGTCTGATGTTAAAAAATCACTTTATTATACCATATGAAGTACAATCCTCTTCGAAATTTGACATGAGCCATGGTGGCCCAAAACTTCACTAGCACCTCAGTCCACAGGGGTGGAGTTCTAACTCTAAGACCCTTAAGGAGTGCAAAGAGGTCAAATGGGATTTGTCAGTTGTGTGGTTGTAGTAGTGGTGGTGGTAGTAGTAGTAGTATATGGAGGACTATTTCGGACAAAATTAAATAAATAAATAAATGCGCAAATAAATTAAAGTTCTGTGAAATGTGAGCATAAATAAATAAATGTATCATGAAATGAAGCCTTAATAAATAAATTTGCCATGAAATGAGAGCATAAATAAATAAATGTGTCACGAAATATGTTTTTTGTTGCTTATTTATTTATTTCATTTTGTCCGTAACATTCCTCCAAACCATCATGAAATACGACTTGAAATAAAACTGTCACTTTCACTCGTCAAAGTTGAGAGGGTGGGCTCTAACACACCCTCTAGTTATTGATTTGTTGAGTGTTACCTTCAGCCTAGAGTAATCAAACTATGAGCCATATGATTCTCAAGGTACCAAAGCGCATGCTTAAAGTTGTGCTTGTGAGTGTCCATGGCGAATATGACTGCTACAAAAAGTTGCCCAGAGTTGCTACGTGAAGCGGCAGTTTTAATTCAGGAAGCTCTAACCTCTTCATCCCCTCAGGAATCAGCACATGAGGTTTCAGCTGTAAGTGCCCCACTTGATAGCCGAAGACCTACCCCCACTTTGTCGAGTACTCACTCTACTCCTGTTCAAGATATACTACTGTATTTTAGGTGGCTGTGCTAATAGCTCTGTAAATTTGCAATAGTTATTTGTCTGCAAAATACAAACCTGCCTACAAGTAAACAGAAAGACCTGACGGTAGCCACATCACAAACGAAATATCAGTTGCTGAATACTGAAGAGCTATTAAATCTAACAGAAATATTTTG
This sequence comes from Erpetoichthys calabaricus, assembly GCF_900747795.2. Classification (NCBI taxonomy): domain Eukaryota; kingdom Metazoa; phylum Chordata; class Cladistia; order Polypteriformes; family Polypteridae; genus Erpetoichthys; species Erpetoichthys calabaricus. Next base: position 125,375,009 of record NC_041404.2, on the reverse strand, counting down.
TGAATGTCGCACAATAGTTGAGTTGGAGCCATCATTTTATAAACATACTCGCCTCTTTATATTCACTTTGTTACACTAGCCAGGTTTCCATCCAAGGAGTTTTTGCGAAATAATATTTAGCGCTTCAAATTTTTTTACCGATATAGCCGATGGAAATGCTAATTATCGATAAAATGTTGTACATGTCGACATAATATTTTTCCGTTTAACTTTAGCGCATAAATTCCATATCGATACTTCAGATGTCGCAAAAACTACATTGGAAACAGTTTTTGTCGGAAAAAAGGGCTTTAACGCAAATAAATGTGTCACATTTTCATCACGTGCAATCAAAACGAGAATGGCGGAGCGGTTCGCATGGTCTGATGAAGAGAGTTTTTTTTTTTGATTAAACGTCGTTATTTTGTATTAATTCAAATTTCAGTTTTAATTAAAAACCTTAAGGGAAGCAGGTTAATTCAGTTGTTATCGCACTGTGAAGGGATGTTGAAAGGTAGGCTCACCTGTACAGATCCGATGCTGCAAACACAGCTGCATCATGGGCACTTCCAGGAGTGCCAACGCAAATGTCTCGTATCATGCACCTGTCATCAACAAGGGCCTGGAGAACAATAGATGGCCACCCTTTGCGATTAATGTAATCGCGGTAGCCTTCCGTCGGGGGAAGAATAGGCACAAGCGTGCCATCCAGCGCACCGTAAATCTGTGGCACAAGATGCACCAAGGAATTGCGGTATGCAATTTCATTGGCCTCCGCTTCAGTCGGAAGTCTGATATAACGCCGCATTAATTTTTCTTTAATAGCGGTGCACACAGCATATACACATCGATGGACGGTAGTTTTACTAACCCCGAAAGTTTCTCCAACTACTCTATACTCGGCGCAGGTTGCCAGCTTGTAAAGGGCGATGGCAATCCGCTTTTGGGTTGGAACCGGTGGTCGGTGGCAACCTGTGATGGGCGCAACATCAGGACTGATGAATCCACACAACATCTCAAACGTCGGCCGTGTCATTATAAAATGTTGCAGCCAGAGATTTTCTGTGAAGTGTCTCTCCACCACCTCCTCCCAGAAGGTCTTATTCCGTCGTCTCTCCCATACCCGTGGGTTTCGTCGCACTGGGGTACTTTCTTCGAGCTCTAGGGCTATCAGACAAGCAACTGCTTCATTCTGCTGTCGTCTTCGGATATTATGTACAATTCCAATTATTTGTGAAACTGAAATAACAGTAAGCTGGCAAATTTAAAAAAACTGTCTGAATAATCTCGCCATTTCTTTGTTTCTTTGTTTAGTGGAGGGGGTGTAACGTGGAAAACAAAAGGTAGATAATTTGCGACATATGTATGGAAACGGCTCAAGGGCAGATTTTTTTCGCGATACAACAAAAGTTATGCGACAGTTCGTTTTGGGGGGGATGACGTCACCACGCACACCATTTTATCGATAAAAAGCCAGTTTGATGGAAACAGGCTGGAGACAGCAAATTTTTTTTACGTATATTCTGTTTGTCGATAACAAAACCTCGCAAAAAACTGGATGGAAACTTAATGAGTATAATTGAACAGTGGTTATCTTAAAATGCAGTTTTCACCTACTGTCAAGTGATTTTGGTAGACTGAGAATGCAGAAATTAATTTGATGCAAAGGATGTGGAGGAAACAAAACAGGTTTATGTGCATTTTTAGGATAATAAACTTTAATATGAACAGTTGTTTTTCTTCTCACTTAACGGTATGTTATACACATATATTGTTGCAAGTGTTTGTTTTAGTACATTCAGAAACCCACAGCAGAAAGACTGTGGAAACAATTTTGAGTTAATTTTTCATGCTATTAAATAGCTTTCCGTTACTAATTTCCTATGTTGTTATGCATGTATTTTTCCTTGATTTCTCAATATGTGACTGTATTTCATTTTTTACTTTTTTCTTAATTATTTTTCTATGTTTACCAATATGTTCTATTTTCTTATATCACATTGTTTATATTTTTCATGTAATTGTATTTTTAATTTTTTATTCTATGTAATTGTTAGTCTACTACCTTTGCCTTTTTCTGCTTTTTCTACCACTTTTTATATATAAAAATTTGATTCATTTTCATTTCAGTTTGTATTCTTCATACAATTGGTTTCTGGGGTTTTTTTTGTTGTTGTTTTACCTGTTTTTTCCCCCCTTTTCGTAATTAAACAACACCTTTCTTTGTTTTTCACCACCCCCCATAATTACTGTTTAAAGTAGGTTTTAAACATTTATTTATACTCTGTCTCTCTCTTTCTCTAAGACCTGTGGTTCCTTGCAGTTTAGTGAGCATATTTTTTATACAGTGTTTCCTGGTATCCTGATTCAGTTTTACCCTTCTGTAGTTATTTGTATGTTGCTACTTCTAGCTTTCCTAAACAATCCTCAAAACATGGTGCCCACATTCCAGAAAGGATGATTCTCCTCTACATTTAACTGGGCTTTCAGTGTTGCAGTGAAAGAAATACAGTGATGAGCACATTTATTGAACACATTCAATTTTATCTTGTTAAAAACTATATTGCTGCATGTCAAAAATTAAATGTGTTGCTTCTTTTAATTAACAGCAGAGGTAGCACGGCTATTTGCCCCGTATGGGGGCTCAAACAACCCAAGGAGGCAATTTAGGTCTACTAGAAGGATGCCTTCTCCAAGCATAGTACATCACATAATGTACACACATAATTTCTGTTGTCTAAGTGACCAGACTTCTACCAAAATACCAAGTGTGTTTGTCAAAGCAAGCCTTGCTGCCTCTGGACTTGGAGAAAAGAGGATCTCCTTCACAGGTATGTAATATTATTAGACCACAAATAAGTAGCCCAGTTAACATAATGTAAAGTATGGAAGGAGAGAAATAATTTTGGTTTTGCAGAATAATGTCAGCAGTGTGAAAAGATCATAAATGTGAAATTACATGGTTAAGTAAAATGTGTGATATTTAATTCAAACTGGAACGTCGGTCTTCTTGCATTCTTCCATTTCTCTGCAACAATTCTCTCTCTGAAATATGTGATATCTTCGGCAGAATCCATTTCATCGGCAGTAGTAAGCATTTTTCTAATTAATTCTTGTGCTATCTCGTTTACTTCCATCTCACACACAGCCATGTTGAATTAGGCATAGCCAATCTACAGAAGTCGATTAACCAATCAATAACTAGATGGTGTGTTAGAGCCCACCCTCTCAACTTTGACGAGTGAAAGTGACAGTTTTATTTCAAGTCGTATTTCATGATGGTTTGGAGGAATGTTACGGACAAAATGAAATAAATAAATAAGCAACAAAAAACATATTTCGTGACACATTTATTTATTTATGCTCTCATTTCATGGCACATTTATTTATTAAGGCTTCATTTCATGATACATTTATTTATTTATGCTCACATTTCACAGAACTTTAATTTATTTGCGCATTTATTTATTTATTTATTTCATTTTGTCCGAAATAGTCCTCCATAGTATGAGTAGTAGTAGTAGTAGTAGTAGTAGTAGTAGTAGTCGTATTGTACAGTGAAATTGTAACTTGCTTGTCTGATTAGCATATAACTCAATGAACCAATGACTATGACACAGTGCTTCAGAAGCTGGAGGACAGGATACTAAACACCTAAACATCTATCATTTCCTAGAGAGGGGCTAGGAGCTTATTCATTTCTACCTATAACAAAGTCAACCTGCACTTGGTAAGTGGACATGATGACCAGATACTCTATTCCAATAATTTTTTAACTTCTAGTGAAATCAGCAGAAAGATCAGTAATTGTGGCACTAAAAACAGCTCTCAGCATACCCCCATCAAAGCTTTTCGATGATATGACAACTACTGCCTACTCATAATCTGAGGGCATATTGCTTCTAAGAACCTGCTGGAGTTCATGTCATGGGCCAAGAAGGATAATAAATAATCACAACCTTCAAGCTTAGATCTGATAAAACAGATAAAAGGTTAATTTCAAGAACAGCATTACTACAGTCAATACAATAGGCAGCAAAGAACTGAGTGAAGTAAAACAGAGTTGAACTCATGGAGAAGCAGCCTTATGGATGACATCTTTGGAAAATAAGTGACATGACTAATAAATTTAAATCCTGGTATTATCAGCATGGACTATTCCAAGACTCTTCTAGCTATGTCAGGGGTATTTGAAATGAAAATGCCCAACATCCTTCAGAGATGCCCCAGCATCTTATAATAAGTCTGCACCATCAAGCACTGTAATACACATAGTTACCAGTTACTTCAGCAAAAGAGGACTTCAAGAACACCAGGACATTCTGGGACATTATATTATAAGTTGATAACACTTTAGTTTAGGACCTGCAAAAATGCATTTATTACTAATTTACTCTTATGTAACAAGACCGTAACAAAGACTTCTTTGGTCTTCATAACTTTTATAAAACGTCAATAGTTAGGTTATTCATCTCTGTTCAGTGTGGCATATTGGCATTATGGCAAACTTACTTGTTAATATGGAGGCTTCACAAGTCTTATACTAAATATGTAATGTCAAGAGAAATGTGCCTTCGTTATGCCACTTCAGACAATTCCTTGACTTGACTTGACTTCAAAGTGATGTTTTATTAATAGGCCACACTGCAGAGATGAATAAACACCTTGCTGAAGCTTTGTAAGTATTATGAAGACCCAAAGGTCTTGTTACATAAGAATAAATGATACATTTTTGGCGTATTTAAACTAGAGCATTACCTATAAGTTAGTTAATGTGGTATTAAGGACAGCCCTTGGCATGAAATGTTTGACCAGCAGAGTATTGCCAGCACATATTTAAAATGTCCAGTGGTGATTCCCTATACAAGGCTAAGGCTAAATATTATTTATGGTTCAGAGCCACTAGTCAAGTGCATCTTTCACTCCCAAGGAGTCTATAGCTGATAGACCCCTTGAGAATGAAGGATTAAGAAGGTCCTTTAGCAGAAGATCGGTAAATAGTTTTTTTTTAATGCCTGGAATCTTCAACTAGGCACTGACACAATTCTTGTGAAGGAGCCAGCCTATTCAAAGTTGACAGGTTTTCCAGAATCAAGATATTACAGCTGACATATAAACAGGCAAAGAAGAAATAAGGTGAAGATCTTTAAAAGGGGATGAGTAGTGGCAGAAACATTCAGACTGGCAGGTAGTGGTGAGGTGGGTGGGTGGTTCTTAGACATTTGTTTTATGGTGAAATCACCTTGAGATATCGCAGGTGAAAAGCTGCCCACTCGTGAAGCCTGCCCAGGTCTGCTCCAGTTTGAAGAGTAATGCACTGTCTTTCTTTCAGGGTAGGAAGATACAATTATGAGAGCCAGATATGACGACCCAGTTGAGTGGGACATGCATACATTTCAAAATTCGCCTTCTTTGTAATTGCAGATTCTGTTTCCTCTTTACAAGCATAGCACATTGACCTTTCTATAGACTGCTTGTCGATCATAATCCGACAAGCAAAACGGGGGCCATTCTCTAACATGTTTTAGTAAGAATATTATGGGGAATGAGGTAATAGTTGGCACCAGTGAGAAGAACTGGCTTCTTCAGATATAGATGAACCTGACTAATCTTACACAAGATGTACCCTTGTTTACAGGAAACAAACATTAAAGTTTACATTATAAGTTTTATTTAAATTTTGCAATAAAAAACCAATGAATTTTAGACTCGCTTTCAATAATATTAAAATATTTTCCATGTGATATCAATACTTACTTAAGCATTTCCAAGAAAGGTAAACCTGGAAAAACAAGAGCCAGCTTCTCAGCTTCTTTGTCTCCTATCTTATTGCCTGTTAAAGTTTCAAGGCTATACAAGTAAAGAGAATGTTAAATGTTATTTTAAAGCAGATTCCTAAATTCTAGTTTAACTTTGTTTTTCAATATAAAGAATCAACAATTAGTTCTGCATGTTGAGGACCCATGGATTGGAATTACTATTTGAATTCAGATCCTTTTGTAAATAGACAATAAAACATAATGCCACAGCAAAATAATACAGTTTTCAATTATATTCTAAAAATCATTTTAATTTTTTGTGGCCTCCTTTCATAGAGCAGTTAATGTGTGGCTACTTACTCTAGATGCTGCAGCCTCTCAAAGGCTGGTAGAATGTCCACAAGCTGTGAAAATCCAGGATGACCACAAGTTGCACCAAGCCTGAAGATCCAGAATAAAAGACAGCAGAATTGAAATCAATTCCCAAACTACTCATTTGTGTTTCTCTTTGAATGGGGTTGATAAAATTCTAAATGCATTTAACTTCTGTATTCTACATAACAGGTTATAGAAATCCATCTCACTTGTTCTCTTTATTATGCCTTTTATATCAAAGTATCTTATTATACTTGTAGCAATTTATTGAGTTAAAAACCTATATCAGAATCTTACATTTTCAGGATTTGTGTAATTTTTTTAGAATAAAGAAGTTACTCAGTTTAATTTAAAACAACAAGACATTAATCAGTGCGCCACATTGCTTCCAAAAACAGCAGTGGTTTTCCACTTGGCTTGACAATCAGATATTTGTGAATTTTTGGTACTTACGCAAATTCTAACTTCCTGAGGTCTTTCACGGCTGGTATATCAAGGACCTCATCATCACATGTGTTTGTTGTGCTGCTGCTGGTACTAAGAAGAAACAAAGAAAACAGCTGCTATATATCTTCAGACATTAAAATGATTATAAAATTAATAACTATCCAGAAATCTGCTAAATTAATATGCACTATACTGAAGTTTGTTTATTTATTTATTTTTAAAAAGTAATTTTTTAAAAAGGAGACCCGGGTTCACTTCCCAGATCCTCCCTGCGTGGAGTTTGCATGTTCTCCCCGTGTCTGCGTGGGTTTCTTCCGGGTGCTCCTGTTTCCTCCCACAGTCCAAAGACATGCAGGTTAGGTGCATTGGCGATCCCAAATTGTCCCTAGTGTGTGCTTGGTGTGTGGGTTTGTGTGTGTGTGCATGTGTTTGCCCTGTGGTGGACTGGTGCCCTGCCCGGGGTTTGTTTCCTGCCTTGCACCCTGTGTTGGCTGGGATTGGCTCCAGCAGACCCCCATGACCCTGTAGTTAGGATATAGCAGGTTGGATGATGAATGGATGAAAAAGATTCTGTAGTTCATACAAGAAAATGGAACACAATTGGGACCCAGGTGGTTAGAGGTACTTAGAGATGTAAGGTTTCCATTTCCAGGGTCTAGTCCATCTTGATCTTTTGCTCCTATACCTGCCACTAAACTGTCATTGCACCCAATCCTCGCCCTTTAACTTACAGGTGGTGAGCCTACAAGAAAGGCTTCACATTGCAATTTTGGAGTAAGCCTGTCTGTATTATGTGAACATCACTCCCAGGTCTGGATCCAAGGGTGGGTCTTAGTAATCTTATCCTGGGCAAGGTACACTGTTTGTTTAATTTGCACTGTTACAAGGATCATTGTAAATCATTCTTTGTCTGAAATTTCATCCCAGAGCTGTTCGCCAAGGGAGACCCTACCAGGAGCACAAAGCTCCAGGCTACCTAGTCCTGAACATACCTAAAGTGCACAAGCCCTACCACCACAGCAGATGCTGGATGGTGTGGGAACATGAAAACCTAATCTATGTGTGTTTTGTATATTTGGAAAAAGCATATGACCTTTTCCCTTGGCATGTGTTGTTGGAAGTGATTCAGGAATATGGAGTATCAATGCCTCTCTTACATGCTAGTCATACTCTATTTGAATGCTGTGAGAGCTGTGTCAGAATACTTGTCAATAAATTGAATTTGTTCATTGAGGAAGTCAGACATGTCTTGCTACAGCTTCCATTTGCGGTTTTCATGAGACAGGATCTCATAGGTGCAGCTGAGGATGTGAGGGTGCCCATTTGGAGAGGCAAGTTTTAGCATTGTTGCTTTACGCAGATGATATTGTCCTCATCTGACTGTGACCTTTGGCACACACACTCTAGTGATTCACTGCCGAGTGTGAAGCATCAGGGATGAGGATCAACACTTACAAGTATGAGGTCATGGTTTTCTCTTGGAAAAGAACGGATTGCTCTCTCCGGGTGATGGGGGAAGAAGATTACCCTTAGTGGAGGAGTTCAAGTATTCCAGAGTCTTGAGTGATTGAAAAAGTGAGCGTGAGATCGACAAGTGAATTAGAGCAGCAGCAGCAGCTGTTCTCTTGGTGCTGTACTGGTCTGTAATGGTGAAGCAGGAGCTCAGTCTAAAGACAATCTACATCCTTGTCCTCACCTATGGTCATTAGTTGTAGGTATAGACTAAAAGAATAAGGTTATGAGTATAAGTAGCAGAGTTGAGGTTTCTTTGTAAGGTCACTAGGCTGACACTCCATGATAGGGTGAGAATCTCTTTGATTTGTTAGAGCCTCACAGTAGAGTCACTGCTCCTCTTGATTAAGAAGAGCCAATTGAAGTGGTTTGAGCATGTCATAAGGATTCCCCCTGGGTGGCTAACATTGGACCTGCTACCGGCACGTCCCACTGGATGGAGACCCACAGCAGACACGAGTTATGCTGGGAGGATTGTATCTCTCAGCTAGTTTTGGGAACACTGGGGAATTCCCCAGGAAGAGCTGGAATCTGTTACTAAGGATATGGTAGTCTTGGCTGACCTGCTTGGACTGTTGCCACCACAACCCTCACCAGGAGAAATTTTTTTAAATAATCAGCTGAGATGAGACATAACATTTCCTTGTTCATTAGTCTGGAATCATGAAAATAGTGTAATATGATATTAAGGTCCAGTCAACAACATAAGACACTGAAAAGGGAATGTTTTGTGATATTTTGCTGTGCATTGGTTTTGTAGGAAAAGATGGACTGTCCTCTCCAGGTGGAAGGTGAGTTACTGCCTCAAGTGGAGGAGTTTAAGTACCTCAGGGCTTGTTCACGAGTGAGGGGAAAAGGGATGGTGAGATCGACAGACGGATTAGGGTGGCATGTGCAGTTATACAGTCACTATAACATCTTTAGTGGTGAAAAAGGAGATGAGTCAGAAGGCAAAGCACTTGATTTACCAGTCATTCTATGTCCCTACCCAGACCTGTGGTCATGAGGTTTGGATAATGACCAAAAGAATGAGATTGTGTGCACACATGGCCAAAATGAGCTTCCTCCACATGATGGCTGGTCTCTGCCTTAGAGATAGGGTGAGAAGCGTAGACATCCAGGAGAGTCTCAGAGTAAAGCCGCTGGCAACTCTGCATTGAAAGGATGTTTAGTGAGGTGGTTCAGGCATCTGATATGGTTGTCTCCTGGATGCCTATCTGTGGAGGTTTTACGGGCATGACCAGCTGGGAGGAGACCCCAGGGAATACCCAAGGCTCGCTAGGAGGATTACATCTCCCACATGGCCTGGGAACACCTTGGAATCCCATAGTATAAGCTTGCAAGTGTGGTTGGGGAAAAGGACATTTGGGCCTGACTGCTAAGATTGTTGCCCCCCACGACCCAGCTTCAGATATGCAGTTGAAAATGGATGGATGGTTTTGCATTGTATTGTAAGATTTTTTTAATGTCAGCCACGATACCTGTCAAAGACAGGTAATAGACTAATTTAAACGATATTTGCTATCTCTTGCCCTGTGTGTACTTTCAGCACCTTTCTTCTGTATTTGTGTGTGTCTGAACCTCTCTTCACTGGTGCGTTCTCATAATGCCTACTTCTCACACTCATTTCCAAGGTGTCTTTGTCACCTCCTGTCCGGTTTTATACTTTCCGTCTTTGTAGGTGACTCTCTCAGCATGCATTCCTCCTTGTGTGTCTTGCACTTGCATTTCCTTTATTGTCACTTCACCAAAGCCAAACTGGCCAATCAGATTGCTCTGAGGAACTCGATCAGTGGTGTTTTATTATATAATAATAATAATAATACATTTTATTCTGATTTTCATGAGCTGTTTGAGGTAAACAGTGTCTGCTGAATAAGCAACAAAAATAAAGCTACAATTTGTATCTACTTTCACACTCTACTGTCCTTTTATTTCACACCCCTGCTTTTATGTTTAACTTAGAAGCATTTTGTTCCACTAACATCATTTAAGTATTTTTTATTTAAATTTGAACACCATGTACATGTAACATAAATTTAAACATTAGCTATATTTAACTGTCTAACTGTGGAAAGATCTTACCTCATCGGCAGTGTCTTTTCTTTGTAAATCTTAACAAGCAGACTCAGGTACTCAACATCAGTATACTGGCTGGCTTTAAAAGGGTTAATGGTGAACTTCTGAATGGTGGACTTGAGCAGATCATAGTTGTGCGTTTGTTGAAGATGTTCCCATAGGCTTATCGTATCTGCTATTGAAGCTCTACAACACAAGAGAGACATTTAATATCACATTATGCCTCTGTCACAGAATTCAGTTCTTTGTTGTCTATAAGCTGTCCATTTCAAATTCAGCATCTGACACTCCTATCCAGACATCATGATACATTCAACAAATATACTATAACAGTGCTGACAAGTCACATAAACCAAAGGTGAGCTACCCATGTATAAGCTGGCATTGCATCACCAGTGGCAGGGACACCTATATAAATGGCAAGCCTGCAAAATCACATGGTTTTCCAACTAGTGCAGCAAAGACAAGCAGTCCTATTAAAGATAGCAAGCCACCTCAAAGAGCCATATAAAGAGCATACAATCCATCTATTCTGGCATTTGGCACTGATAATATGAATCATGTAAGATTGGTTTCAGCAGAATTATGATATGTTCATATATGCAATAATTATTACTGTACCATGCTTTATGCACAATAAATATAAACTACAAGAACAAACTCATAAGCAGTAAAAATTTCATTTTGGCATCTCACCTGAATGCTGTAACATTTTCCAATTCTACCAGCCTTTTCATGCCAAGAAGGTTTATTCCTGTTTCTTGAAGGTCTAGGATAAATTGTGTATTGGATACTCTTAAAAGATGCTGCAATACAAAGACATCCAGAGGAGCCAGACATGTTCCCCGGAATGAGAGCTCAGGTGGTAGGTTTTTTGCCACATGTTGGATCACATCTTCATTTTTTGTTTCATACACACAGTGGCAATACTCCAGTAGTCTATTTGATAGTAGTTCAGATAGTCTTACTTTTTTTATATACTCCAAAATGGCATCCTTTTTGGTTTCCAGGTCCTCATGTTTCATAATCAATCTGCTTAAATGGCCTTCTTCATTCTGAAACAGTAGTCCAACTAGGAACCTGCGAACCACATCCAGCCACTCCTGATGAGGTTTTTTCTTTTTTTGTTGCAGGTGGATGAGCTTCACTAAAGTTTTTCCCTTAATGCCTCTGACCAAGCTCAAATGCAAAGCGCCCATGAAGTCCTGCGATAACAAATCAGAAAATGTATGGCCAAATAATTTTTCTTCTCCAGAACAGTTCAAAGGGTACTGTGTGACAACGCCTGATTTTAAACTGAACTCTTTCAGTGTGGGACATTTGAAGTCATTTTCTTCCAACAGTGACTTATGGTCCTGTATTCCCTTCCAGGCTAGCTGACAAAGTTTTAAGATATTTTCTGTCTGTGTTTTATCTGTTGGAAGATCCATAGGAACATTATTAAACAACCTTTGAGAGACTATATGGAGATGGAGGCCCGTGATTGTCATTGGTAGCTCTTTATCCATTTCAAACTTTTCAAGAAGGAGGCAGATGAATTTGCACATTAATGGAGTATGACACAAGCTATGCAAAAATTGGTTCTTTTCCAGTTTCTTTTTTGCAGCATCATATTGTGAGTTGTCTCTGAAGTGTACTGACATGTAGTGTTCAATATCCTCATGGCAAAAACCACTTAATTCAAATATTTTGTCCACTTTCCCTAAAAACTGGTTAAGTGTTTCTTTAGGTCTTGCCGTAAACAATATCGTTGATCCTATGAGCAGTTTCTTTTGAAACAGTCCTGAGAGGAGGTCCTTAATGCTCAAAACTTCTTTGGTAGAATTATTGGCAGGTGACTGCAGAAAAGCTTCCATGTCTTGAAAATCATCGAAACCATCAAACATTATCAGGATCCTCTGAGGATTTCGGAGTACAAACCGGAAAATCCTCCCTGCATTTTCACTCAGAGGAGATTGTGACAGTTCAAAAAGTAGTTTTTGTAGACCAAAACTCTTTCCAGGAAGATTCAGTCGTTTGCATTCAAACCGGAAAATAAAGTCAAACTGCTGAAACTCTCCTTTGGCCCAGTCCCTGCAGAGTTTGTGGACCAGGGTGCTTTTACCCATTCCTGCATTCCCCAGTAAAGCGATCACCCTTCCCTCTTTTGTTAAGTCTTTCGGTGGGTCAAATATCTGACTGGGAAAGATTGCAGCTTTCTTTCTCTCGGTCATGTCAAGTATTACAAACTCTTTCTCCTGAGATTTGGCATTGTTTTTTCCAGTTTTGATTTTAATTTGCTTCTGAATCAGTGGGACTTGAATGTAGTGGGATTCTGAGAAAAACTCCTTATCCTGAAGCAAGGCAGCCTTCATATTTTTAATACAATCTTCAACCTCCTCTATAATACAAAGAACAATTTAGGATGTGATAAGTCAGAATACAATTCTTTCATTATTTCTGTGCATTTGAGCATGCATCCACTTATGTTCTTAATCCTAATAACAGATCGTTTTGCAGAATTAGACTAGCTAAAGTTTTTTGTTAGAGCAGTGCTTGAAATGGAATGTGTAAAAATGTTAGCAGGTAGCATCATGGCATCAATTCCAAAGTGAACCTGTCACCTATGCAGAATGTTCAAACTCCCAAGTCCAAGTGCCTATTTTCTGAAAATGTCTAAAGTTGTGCCATTTTAGTTGAATGGCGACTTAAAATTGACTTGGTGTGAGTAACTGCATGAGTGTGCCAGGCACTGAACTGGTGGTTCCTGCCTTGTGACTCGGCAAAGGCTGAACTTTTGCTTCCCACAGTACTGCACTGGTAAAAGTGTCACAAAATGAAGAGTTCAATGAAAGAATACTAGCATATTTCTTTTGCCCATTATGGTCTGCTCCATAGCTTAGATTTTTATTCTTTTAAGTGAGAAAACTCAACTTTGACTTGTAACATCTGCATAATACATGTTTGTTGAACAGAAAAATCTGAATTGCTCTTGAATTTGGGTTTCTTACAGTATTCGATGAAGAGAAGAAGTTACTAAGTTACCTCAGTTTGATAATAAAAGGCATGGTGGAAAATGGGGTTAGGTGAATTCCATTCAAATAATACACTAAATTTTGAATTTTGGTGTAGTGGTCAGTATTGCTGCTTCATAGTTTTTTAAATATAGTTGCAGTTTTGTCTGAAGTGTCTTTTGGCATACAGTTTGCATGTTCTTTTTGTGTTTGGATAAAAGTCCTAAGAGGGCTCTGGCTTCCTCCCACAGGTCAGGTCAGGTCAGGTCAGGTCAGGTCAGGTCAGGTCAGGTCAGGTCAGGTCAGGTCAGGCCAGGGAGCATGAACTGGTACAGCACGTTACTGCACACACCACATGACGAAATAGCTTGGGATCCCAGTTGGTAAACTGCAGACAGACACTCAGTCCAGTCCCACCCTCTGGAAATAATCATCTATCTCCTGCAACCAGGTGTTACGTGGGCATCCCCTTGGCCTGGTCCAGCCGCTAGGGTCCCTAGCAATGAGGATCATGCAAGTCGGATCACCCTCGGAGAATTGCACCACATGGCTGCAGTGCTGTAACTGATGCTCCCTCATAATGCAGGTAATGTGCCTCATTCAGGACTCCGCAGGCAACCACTCGTTCAACACAAAGTCAAACCAGAGGTACTCAAGGATTCTCCAAACAAATACAGTACAGAAGGAGTCCAGTCTTTGTCTCAGGTCACTGGATGGCATCCATGTCTTGCAACCATATAGCAAGACAGGAAGCACAAGGACTCTAAAGACTTGGACCTTTGTCCTCTTACAAAGATATCGGGAGTGTCACACACCCCTTTCCAGTGACCTCATGACCCACCATGTTCTCCCGATCCGTCTACTGACTTCATAGGAAGAGTCACCAGAGACATGAATGTCACTGCTGAGCTAAGTAAACCTCTCAACAAGGTCGACACTCTCTCTGCAGACAGGCACACTGCTTATTGCTCTGTCCAAGAGGTCTTTCAGGGCCTGATATATTGTTTTTTGGGACTGTGGGAGGAAGGCCAGGCCATACACCCACATTTCACTCATGCCTACTGTAAGATCATTGTCAATTTGATCATCGATGGGTTGCAACCACACAAGGAAAAAACAAAATGGTGTTTCAGTTAGTATGAAACAATGAAACCATCCACTGAAGCACTTGATAATGCTATGCAGTATTCTTCCTGTTTCTAACCAACTCGTTTCTCATTGAACTTCCAGGGCTCCTCAATTGCTGCATATGGCTCATCAGTGAAATATTAAGGTAAAAATTGGTCCTGAAGCCACAAAGGTGTTAAAAAAATAAACAGACAACTTACAGTATTACCAGCACTGCCACCAGATATATAATAAAGACCAATATGGTTAATTATGAAAACAAATTAGCCATGTGGCCAGCAACGCTCTCCAAACAAGCCTTAGAGGAGCCCTTTCCCTCCCCCTGCCCTCTTCAGAAAACACAGGACACTGTCAAATAATAAAAACAAAAAAATTATTATGATTTTCATGGAGTTCCTTTCTTTTTGATGAAGAAAGTGCAAATCATCTGCAAAGATACATGGGAAACAAAAAAGACATGCCTGCTATGCCAGAGACGCAACTTCAGAAAATAGAATGAGTCAGTCTCACAGCAACACTATGTTACGCAGCCAATTTATGTCCAAACATTGGAAGTCTTTGAGTGCAATGATCCATCCATCCATCCATCCTCTTCTGCTTATCCGAGATCGGGTCGCGGGGGCAGCAGCTTGAGCAGAGATGCCCAGACTTCCCTCTCCCGGGCCACTTCTTCTAACTCTTCCGGGAGAATCCCAAGGCGTTCCCAGGCCAGCCGAGAGACATAGTTCCTCCAGTGTGTCCTGGGTCTTCCCCGGGGCCTCCTCCCGGTTAGACGTGCCTGGAACATCTCACCAGGGAGGCGTCCAGGAGGCATCCTGATCAGATGCCCGAGCCACATCATCTGACTCCTCTCGATGTGGAGGAGCAGCGGCTCTACTCTGAGCCCCACCTGGATGACTGAGCTTCTCACCCTATCTTTAAGGGAAAGCCCAGACACCCTACGGAGGAAACTCATTTCAGCCGCTTGTATTCGCGATCTCGTTCTTTCGGTCACTACCCATAGCTCATGACCATAGGTGAGGGTAGGAACATAGATTGACTGGTAAATTGAGAGCTTTGCCTTACAGCTCAGCTCCTTTTTCACCACGACAGACCGATGCAGAGCCCACATCACTGCGGATACCGCACCGATCCGCCTGTCGATCTCCCGCTCCATTCTTCCCTCACTCATGAACAAGATCCCGAGATACTTGAACTCCTTCGCTTGGGGCAGGATCTCGCTCCCAAACCTTTTTCGGCTGAGGACCATGGTCTCGGATTTGGAGGTGCTGAATCCCATCCCAGCCGCTTATGATTTATATTTTATTCACTTATTGCTAGCTTGTGTCTGTTAGTTGCATTTTGTTTATTGTATTCATTCTGTCTGCACCTTTTGTTGTTTGAGGCACTGTGGTGCTGTGCTTAACACTGCTGCCTCACAACTCAGATCATATATTTGGCCACAACAATTGGTTCATCATAGTTGCCAGACTTTTCTTTAGCCCTCATGGACACTTAAAAGACTAATAACCCTTAAAATCCACTCAAAACTACTTCAGTTCCTCCTTCTCCATTGACTTCAATACATTTTACAGAGTTCAGCGAAGTTTGCAAACATTTCAGTGACTTTGCCATACTCGAGGTGAAGTGGATTCAGCAGGGTCATTCATTACTACTGCGGACATCATGCTGAAGCTAGTGATCCTCTATGTGGAGTACTGAGGATGAGAAGCTGTGTAGGCATCTCTCATAACCAGTGATTGTGTGGTGGATAGAGTCTGTGTGTGTTTGTGTGTATGTCTTTCTGTGCATATGAGGTTTAGAGTACAGGAGTAGACTAACCAAACAATGAACTTGTTGCACAATAATACACACTTGTTGCTACAGACAAGGACAGATGAGTAAACAAAGATAAATGAAGCATTTTTTAATTTATTTAAGCTGTCTAAAACCCACTGAAGATACTAAGAAGATGCCCAATTAATATAATAAATGTTGCTTTTGGTGAAAACTTTGAGACAAGTAATAGGCAACACAGCTCAAAATAAAGGAATTTCTTTTTTTGAGAATCTGTAAAAATGTTTACATTTTCATAAAAACAAAATCACAATATGGAACTTACTTGGCTTTTGCACAGCAGGGAGAGTTTTCTCCAAAGTCACCTGCTCACCTGAAAGTTGTAACAAAGGACCTAGTTTTAGTAATGAATATCTTTGTTATTACTTTACAAATTCAAAGATCTACTTTATTTGGGCTTAGAAGAGCAACCAAAACACAAATCAAGGTGCACCACAGATACACCATATCTTAATTATTGACTTTAGCAAATATTCCATTCTGATTTTGCATCACTTTCTCAAATATAGTGCAGCTTACTGAGAATTAAAATCTTAGCAAACTTCATGTAGGTTTTTTTAGGTCTTTGATCTAATTCTCCATGTGTGACAATTATTCCCATTAGTTTTTGCTCAGTTAAACTACTTTAACTCTACATTTCTCTTTTAGTAGTCAATAGCCTTGTTATTCTTAGTTTAATTAAATAAAAGAACTGAAACTCATCTTTATTTGTGTATCTTGCTTTAGAAATGACTATGCATTTAGTCTGGCAGGCACATGTAGTGTCACATTACAGGATAAACCTTATGCTCACATGTTACTGGATTTTATGATAAATGCACAGTTTGTTTGTAGTACACAAGCATGACCACCTGTGTATAATCAAATGGGGCATGGAGTGTCGAGCTTTCTCTGTAACATTCAGTAAACACCCCAGTGTATCATTCTAAGCTACAGCATTTTCATTTTCAAGTAAAGAACTCATATGTTCAGTTTCTTTTTATTTGGTGTACATCTTATTTACAAACTCAATACCTCTGTCATTTTGAGTTTGATTTCACTGTATTTCACGATTATATTCATGGAAAAACTGACAATTGAATTAAACTGTATTTAGCAGTTTCAGAAAACCACATACCCATGTCAGATTCCTGAAGAACAGATTGGCTTCCCAATGGAGCAGATGGAGTTACAGGAGAAGTCATGGCTGAATCGACAACAGTTCCCGCTACTGTAAAATGTATAAGGAAATAAACTTTTAATTTATGTAAAGTTCTAACTACTAACTAATTTTAATTCAGATATTGGCATTCATGACAGAAGGAACAGAATAGATGGACAGAAAGATTATTCCAAAAGGTGATTTGGAGAAATAGCAAAATGATAACTGATGATAGATGCTAGAAGATTTAGAAAGTTTATATCTGCATATAAAGTTGCTATACCATATTTGTAAAAAATCACCTTTTTCAAAGCAGACAACACATTAGGCATAAATCAGCAAAGGAAATATTATTTACATGTATTTTCAGAACAAAATGAGTAGTAATTAAACAAAATTAAAACCAATGACAGGTAAAAAATCAGTTCTCTATCAATTATCTATCTCTATGTAAATTCAGATTATTAGGAACACCAGTACACCTGCTTATCCATGCAATTATCTAATCGGCCAATCATGTGGCAGTGGTGCAATGCAGATACAGGTCAGGGGCTTCAGTTCATGCTCACATTAAACACCAGAATGGGTAAAAAATGAGATCTCAGTGATTTTGACTGTGACATGATTATTGGCGTCAGACAGCTGGTTTCAGTGTTTCTGTGACTGCTGATCTCCTGGGATTTTCACACACAGCTGCCTTTAGAATTTACTCAGAATGGTGTTAAAAAACAAAAACATCTAGCGAGTTACAGTTCTGTGAAAGGAAATGTCTTGTTTGATGAGAGGGGTCAGAGGAAAATGGATAGACTGGTTTGAGCTCACATAAAGGTTGTGATAATTCTGATGACAATTATTTTTAACTGTGTTGAGCAGAAAAAAAATTGCAGAATGCAAAACATGGAACTTCGAGGCAGATGGGCTACAACAGCAGAAGACCATGTCAGGTTCCACTCTTGTTATTTAAGAACAGACATCGGAGGCTGCAGTGGGCACAGGCTCACCTAAACTGGATAGCTGAAGACTAGAAATATGTAGCATGCTCTGTTGAATCTCGATTTCTGCTGAAGCACACAGATGGCACGGTCAGAATTTGGTACCAACAGTATGAAATCGTGTTGTGCCAACATTCCAGGTTTGTGGTGTGGGTGATGTAATGGAGTAGGGAATGTCTTCTTGGCACACTTTGGGCCTGTTAATACTAATTAATCTTCAGTTAAATACCACAGTCTATCTGAATATTGTTGCTGACCATTGCATCCCTTCATGGCTAAAATTCCACTATGATAATGTAACATGATATCACAAAGCAAAAGTCATCTGAAACTGGTTTCATGAACATGACGAGGTCTTCCCTGTTCTTCAGTGGCCTTCTCAGTCACCGGATCTGATTTCAATAGAACATCTTTGGGATGTGGTAGAACAAGAGATACGCATTGTTAATATGCAGCTGACAGATCTGCAGAAACTGCGTGATGTAATCATGTCAGCATGGACCAGAACCTCACATGAATGATTCCAATATCTTAAGGATTCCATGCCACAAAGAACTGAAGCTGTTTTGAGGGCAAAAGGAGGTCCTATTCAGTATTAGTATAGTATTCCTGATAATTTGTATATAATGCTGCAAGACCTGAACACATTGCAGATACTTGCAAAAAGGTAGATGTTGTTCAGAAACATCTGGATACAACTTTCTAGTCATCCTCCACTTTGTGCCCCCACTGTTAGTGTAGGATTTTTTCACTGTTATACCTGAGTCATGTTTAACGTTTTCTTTAGACTGGAACAGCTGCAGTATCGACAGATGGATATGACAAACTTGTAACTGGTTTTTCCATTTGATCAGCTCAGAGCACTATAATACTGGGCTCAATTTCACAAAATGATCGTCAAGGAAAATGGAAATACGCAGTTTTGTTCCTCTTTCTGCAATTTTAACAGGTGGCTTTAGCACTATTCTTAAAATTTCCTGAGCTTATGTTAGATGTACTGGGTCAGTAATGCTGCTGTTTATAAAGATGGAGCACCAAACTACAGCGGCTGCCATCTTAGGCATCATCTTGGTCATACTACATTATCATTTTAGATTTTACATTTATGTTTTGTTTGTTGTCCGTGTATGTTGCACCAATACTATCAAGACAAATTCCTAGTACACCTTGCCAATGAAGTGAATTTGGATTCTGATAATCACTTTACATACTAAACCATTCATGAAAACAGTTTAAAAACAAGTTAAAACTTTGAATATTTAATACAGAAAGCACAGAGATACATTACCTGGAGAACTTGGCGTTACAGCCATACCAGATGGAGGCACTTGATTAGAAGAAGGCACTATAGGAGAAAGCAGGAAATATAAATAAAATATGAGACAAGTACAAATTATTGTAATGTTCAGGAGTCTAAGCAAGGTTCCTTAAACTTATTTTTTTGTTTTTTCTTGACCCAATCTTAATCTTTTTAATGTCTTTGAGACCCAGTTCTCATTGAATACCCAGGTAATCATCAGTGTGTGTCCCTACTGGAAAATCGGGCCCAACCATTAGAGCTCTACCTCTTGGCAAATCATGGATGACTGTCAGACCCTGGATTAATTGAACACAATAATTGCAGTAATGTCGATTGCATAATCAATCTGAGGTGACCTATCGTGACCAACTTCAAAAACCATCTGTGACCCATTACCATGTAACACAACAGTAACTCACAACCTATAGTGATAAACCCAACCCATAGTTTAAGAACCTGGTCTAGGCCATTAATGTTCACTGGCTAATACATACAGATATGCATATTTCATGCCTATGAATTTTTTTCAAGCAAATTGTAATATACTGTCAACAAGTACAACTTCCTAAATGAGAAGTGTATTGATATGTATTTTTCCAAAGCATGTCCATTTTTAATGGGATTACGTGAGAAGGTGTGTATTTCTGCATAGCTCGTATTTATACACCACCCAGCAGCGGACTATCAAATTTACTTAGCAGCTGCCACTAGAGTTGTGCTCAATACAGAAGTTAGACAAGGGTAGTGGAACGTTCTACCT
Source organism: Erpetoichthys calabaricus (assembly GCF_900747795.2). NCBI lineage: Eukaryota > Metazoa > Chordata > Cladistia > Polypteriformes > Polypteridae > Erpetoichthys > Erpetoichthys calabaricus. The sequence goes on along the minus strand of NC_041404.2, from coordinate 125,354,708 downwards.
GCTAACTATGATATATCACTACGGTAGGTCATTTTGATGAATTTTTGATGTCAAGTCAATGTGAATGCTTTTAATTTATGGACCTCCTTAACAATGGATGCTGTGGTGAACAGTTTACACAGTGGAGAAGAAAGATTTGTATTATTCACCAAAATTATGTCCAGTAGAATTAAAAATTGGCAACATCTTGTCCACTACTGCCCATGATGAAAAAGTTTGGTGCCTTCATTTACTGCAAGTGTTGCTCTTGTGCACTATAAGCTTGCTTTGCATTTAGATTTAGATCAAACCATTTATTGTCATCATTCATCATCCAAATTTCACATTTGACATTTGTTTACATTAAATTCACAATATTGGGGATACATTTTTGTGCAGTGCACATAATCAGAGAATGAGATCAAGAATGTCTTTTTCAAGAAGTTAAGTTGTGCTCAAAAGAATATGGCAGTAGATCTGCCATACGCCCCGTGTCAGTTGGCTTAGAAGTAAAAAATGTTAAAAAATAAAGACTGCTCTTAACTCTCATGCAAGTGAGAGAACATGTTAAATAGCAAAGTTACATATGCTTTATCAAACCTGTGGTGACGCAGTGCGATTAAATGGATTGTCAATGCAACAAAGGTAAAAGGATTTCTTGAATTTATATTATATTTTTATATATACTATGTATGTACAGTATATAGCCTGTATTCTGTATATGCAGTTCATATCTATCTATCTATCTATCTATCTATCTATCTATCTATCTATCTATCTATCTATCTATCTATCTATCTATCTATCTATCTATCTATCTGTTCTTCCACCTCTGAACCCAGTTAAGCAGATCAAGTGTATCCTGACAGCAACAGGAACAAACACCAGATGGCTCACAAGCCCCATGTCACTCTCTTTCACTCATACGGAGACACTTTATAGTTGATAATTATCATATTCCATACAGATAAGTGTCTATACATCAGGAAGTATTTGGTATTTTTTTTAGTATACTACTTTAAAGCCAATACAACATATCATAGCCATTACTGTAGTATAGCAAGTGTAGTGTTGGAAGTTTTATTTTTAATTCACCTTTATGCATAAATTTTACATTTCTTAAGGTGACACGTTTTATTCAAAGAATCTTACAAATGGAATTATATTTTTCTGTTGCTCTGCAATTGGAGGGATGTCAGGTTTACTGACTTGCAAAGATTGATATTCTAATCCATTTCAGTCCCTTAGGCACTAAAGCCACCTGAAACTGGGAAATCTTGAATTATAAATTATCATGGAACAAAAAAGTATGAGCTGAATGTGTCCTGGTCAGCTTAGCTTCAAAGTTAAGCTCCCATAAAGTAACTGATTACTATTATGAGCTTCACACAGAAATCAGACATAGATTCAAATTTGTGTAAGAATTATAAGAAATTTCCCATTTCTTTCCAGCAACATAGAAACACTTGTCCCACCAACCTAAAAACAATTCTGAAAAGAAATTTCAGTCTGTTTTTTCCCCTGTGCTCAATACATTCATAATTCATTGGAAATATCGTCTGATTCAGGAAATTGTCAGAACATTATGTTTTTAGTCTTAAGTGCATCTTTTAAAACTACTGACAATGTATTTCTGTGATATGAGGTTGAGGATTCAATGCAACCATCTTGTTCTGTTCTTAGTTTAATTCCATGCTGAAAAAAAATCAAATACGACCGACAGAACTTTATTGTTTAAACTCTCATGCCTTCAGCAGGTACAGTACACAATTTTTGATGCTGGGCCTTCTCCTGATTACATTTCTTTTTTTGGCGTAGTATGGACCATCACATACTTTATGTTCATTTTGCAGATGCCCACTGACACAGCCCTTGTCAAGCTCCTACTGTTCTTATATGATAAGCATGATGGATATTTTCACTTAATAATACACTTAAGATCAACTTAAATGTTCTTCATGCTTATCATTATCAGTATGTGCAGACATTTGAGGACAGCACTCCTTCATTTTTGTTTGGAGTTATTTTAAGTATGATGACTTCTGGATTGCTTGGAATAATTTATTTTTCTGTTTATTTTATGGTTTGGAAATGTAATTCAGAAATATATTTTCTTGTGTATATTGAAGATACTTCTTCTGTTGTGTTGATTAACTAATTAAGTGAGGGGAAGCAATGGAGTGAAAATCACTTGTCCTTACATTCAGAAAAAAAAAATCATTTAGCAAATTGAACATTTAGCAGAAATTATATTTATATTGACAAATCTTAACTCAAAGGACTTTAACCACAGATTTGTGGAGTCCAAAATACATTTAGGTGTCATCTTTGACAATGATTAAACTTGTAATGGTCACATTTACAAGCTCTCAAAGATAGTAATCAAAATAGTTGATTCATTTAGTATTATTCAGAAGTGTAATGCTTTGCTGTTTATATGTTTTTATTAACTCTATGCAGTTAAGTAAAATTCTGCTGTGAGGATGACAGGAAGAAACAGGAAGTGCTTTTAAATATCAAAATATTCCTTTCCAAACTTACTAATAGGCATACTCTAGATAGACCACACACTGTGGTTTACAAGAGGCCAACTTTTAAAAAAATTCCTAGCCCGGAGAATGTATTTCTAATGAAGTAACGAAGTAAATTCAAAAGTGAATAATAGATACACCTGAATTGACATAATAATTCCTTGCTAACCTGGCATCATTCTCATTTAATGCAGAAATCCACAGAGAGGACATACCAACTACAGCTTTTCAAATTTAATATAGATATCTGTATATGCTTGTGTAGGCATCACTTGATACCTTTATAACATTTAATAAACAATTCCAAGTATAAATTAACCTGATTGGATTGATCATTAAGGTTTTGTCTGACTTTTACAACTGCATGCCGTCTCTGACATGAACTCCCTCTGTTTATCCAGTCTTGGGACCAGTAGCGGCTTCGGCAGGTTTGCCCCCCTGGTGGCTAGATCTGCATGTTAAGTGATGTGTATGCAGGAGTGAGGACTCGAGTTGAAAGCAGTGTTGGGGTAACAGAGATGGTCTCAGTTTGAGTAGGTCTGCACCAGAGATCTTCTTGAAGCCCTTACCTCTTTGATCTGGTTATGGATGTGTTGAGTCATGGGATAAAAGACCAATCCCCCTGGTGCCTACTTTTTGCTGATGACATTATGTTGTGTAGCACCAGAACAGAGGAGGCAGAAAGGAAGTTGGAAGAATGGAGAAGGACTTTGAAAGATAGAGGTTTAAAGATGAGTAGACTGAAGACATGGTTTAATGATGATCAGAATTCATGAGATAGCCTGCAGAGAGAGCTATTGAAAAGAGTGGATACATTTAAATATCTAGGATCAGTGGTAGCCCGAGATGGAAAATGAGATGCAGAGATAACCAATAGAGTATGTGGATCAAACAATTTGAAGAAGGTATCAGGAGAATTATGTGATCAAAGAATTAAAGTGGAGGTTAAAGGTAAGCTTTTTAGGACAGTGGTAAGACCAGCAATGACATATGGAGCTGAGACACAGGAAGAAAGGGGAGCACAGGAGAAGAAATTACATATGGCAGAAATGAGAATGTTGAGATGGATGTGTGGAGTTACTGAAAAGGACAGAATAAGAAATGATGCCACTGCTCAGGTCGGGACTGTAAAAAGGGGATAGATGTTCTTATTTCACAGCACATGAAGGACTAAAAATACTTTTAAAATACAAGAAAATGATGACAGTTGGCTGTGCCCTTGGTCAGTTTCATGAAGGTTCACATATGGGCTAAGAATTTAATAATAAATGCTGGCCCATGAAATGTGCAGTTTTTTTGTACAAGTGGAGAAAACGTAATGCATTACATTTTACAATAAGTAAAATTAATGTTCCCCATACTGTTTTGGGAATACTGGCTCCATGCCGCCTCTTGATGATGTTTAACCTACAGTATATTTTAGCACTTTGTTATGACATTGGAGCATTTTGACAAATAAGAACTCCATAAATTGACTTGTGTGTAAATTGAGATTTTAAGAAAGCAGGTTTCTGTCTTAACCAGGTTACTCAACTTATCCTGGTTTTGGGTATACATGTAAATGCACAGAGTGATGTTTATTTTTGGAACTTATTGTAAGTAAAAAAATACATAAGTGTGAAGCATTGTGATAAAAGTAAACAATATATTCTGGATCAAAAGAAGTAACTTTAAAAGTTCTGAAGATTGTTAACATTTAACAACTTACTAAGCAGTCATTGCAAGTGATGTTTAGCATTCTAAACATTAGAAAGCTTCTTTGCCCTGTGCTGCCTTATGATCTGTATTCTGTTCTCCTTTGTTATACTTAAACTGGGTGTTATTCATCTTACCTATTACAATGGCAGAATTACTTGATTGGACATTGTTTGCCAGAGGAAAGTTGATGACAGGCTGGGGAACAGTAGTGAAGGTTTGAAAAACCTGAAATGCTGTAGGAATAGTGCCAGATGTGCCCGGAGCATCTGAAAAAAGAATAAAGAGAAAATGTATGAGCTCTTTGCAAACTACTCTAAATTAGTCAGTTCTTTCCTTAAACAGAAGTCAGTCTTTATATTTTCTTTTTAGAGAAAAAATGAGCTCGCAATATGTGGATGAACAAGTTGTATGTAAATGGTAAACATGAGACATCATATATGTGTTGCCACCAGCAGCAGCAGTATCTTTTCATTCCAGCCAAGATCTCATGTTAACTTTTGGACTATTTTAATAAACAATTCCTAAATCAAAGAATGCAAAAATTTAAAACATTTGGATAATTTAAAAAGGGGATCTATAGATACAATGATTGGATAAAATCAAGCGCTCAAGTTTGATTGTCCAGACTGATGGTTAATCATTCCATGTAGTTCTTGTTTCTTTGAACACTTAAACAAATAAGTTCACTTTAAAAAAAGTTGCAATGAGTTAACCAACACATATACAAAAAATGAATACATATGTATTTTGAACCCTGAAGAAATATACTTTATCTGTTAAAGTTTAAAAGATATATGTTAAAGCTATAAAGATTAAAAGATTCTGTTTTAGTCATTGACACAGACACACATATAGCACCCTGCTACTGGGTACACTTTAAGCGATTGACTTTTTGTTTATAAGTTTTATGGTAACCTGCGACCTGTGAATGATTTGGCAGGATGAAGCTATGCCAGTGGAAATATATTTGTCCTTAGTTTGTTTAGCAGATGTTTTTATCCAAAGTGACTTACAAAACAGGTAAACATAATCGAGTAACATTAGGCTAAGGCCTGTTTGTTCAGCAAGTGTAGCAGGACAGGCAGCAAACGTTAATTGCCACAAATGAAAAGAACCAATAACTAATATTACAGAGATTATAACACTGGTCAACAAGCATTTTGCTACTGGGAGTCTTTCACCTTTACTTTAACAAATTTCACTTGCTGACTCCAAATCTGAAGACCATTTTCGTCCAACACGTCCCGTTTTTTAGTTATGATGTTCCAGGTCTTGGACAACTAGGTTGACTAGACAGTAGAAATGATGCGTTTCAGCATTTAAGAAATACGTTTGGTCTCAAGAAAAGTGAAGCCAAAATTAAGAAAGGTGTTTTTGTTGACGATGAGTTCAAAAGGAAACTGAATCAGCACCCTCATTCGTGCAGGTTGTCCTGAATTTTCTTGACAAGCACAGAGCAGAGAATTATACTGAGCTTGTGGAGAATATGCTGAAAGTATTATTAGCTTACAGGAGGCAGAATGTCACTGAAGACGCATTTTTTACATTCTCATCTCGACTTTTTTCCACCAAATCTAAGCGATGTCAGCAATGAACATGGGGAAAGATTTCATCAAGATATAAAGGTGATGGAAAAACGATATCAGGTTTACTCCGAGCATGATGGGTGACTGCTGTTGGTTCTTGCAAGGAGACAGTGCAGTACAGGTGCAAGAGCAATTGCCTCAAAGAATTTTGAGCATGCTGACCTCACTTTTATATTGAGGTAATTTGACATAAACTTGCTTTAAAGTATCTCTGGTATCATCTTCTGGTTTGTTTTCAGAATAAACACATCAAAACAATTTTGGTGGGACATAGATCAAATTCCAGATAATGTGTTGAAATATTATATTGATATTCAAAAGTGTCAAAACAGCAATGATGTGTATCTCAAAAATGTGACGTGCTAGTTTAATTCTGATTTCATGTATGAAATCAGTGTAAAAAACTTAATAGAGAGCTGGTCTGAAGTTCCCAGTAGCAAACAAAAAATATTTTTTTGTAGACCATTGTAATTGATAAAGCAATTAAACTTAATCTAACAACAAATTAACAAACAATATAAAATATCACAGAGTAAAGTTTTTTTCCTATCACTTAGACAAATATTCATAACAAAGATGGGTCTTCAATTGCTTCTTGAATACAAAGAGGGAGTCAACAGTATGGATGGAGGTGGACAGGCCATTCCACCAACTAGGAACTACAAAGGAAAAGAGTCTGGATTGAGACTTAATACCATGGTGAAGGGGTGAGAAGGAGTATAGGGCTTCACCATTGTCTCTATATTTTAATTGGTAAATATTTTGTTAGAAAAGAAAGTGTGAAGCACATACATAATGCAATGGATTTCTTGCCAAAGTGACAGCACCTCCAAGCAACCCCTAACCTATGCCAGTGTTTAACTTTCAAACAAACAAGAATTTTATTAATGAAGTAATTGAATACATACGTGCACAGTGGGTAAAGATGGTCGTATTTCCATTTACAGTAAAGTTGGTGACTGGAAATTGTACAATATGTGAAAGCTGGGCTGCAGACGGTGTAATCTGAAGAGGAGTGAAAGTAACGATACCACTCGTTGGAGGGCCAGGAGAATTTGTTTCTAATAAAACAAAACACAGAATAAATAAAAGATTACAATTTGCACTAAAAGTTACTCACTGAACTGGCACCATTTTCAGTTAATGCAGAAATCAGTAAAGATTGAAATCAAAAATGAAGAATACAGGAAATGGTAGGGCAGTGTAAATTCCATTTACAATAAACAGTAGGTCCCTGTATCCTCATTTGAGCACAGACTCACCACCACTCTCACCAGGCTGGAAAGAACAGCTTGCTTTTTTTTAACTGCAGAAAAAATGTGTGACTTTTAAAGTCTGTATAAGCATCATTGTCCTTTCTGCTACAATTTGATTCCTTCTCCGAGTCTGCCTGAAGATTCATATCAGCAGGTTAGTAATTGCTAATTTTACAAGATGAAGCTTGGGATGTTTGAGATAATAACTGTTTGGTATCAGGTTTGTTTACTTAAACATTTACTGTATGTGTGAAGTCAGAGAAGCAAAGTTGAATAGACTTGCCCTTCAGTGTTTACAAGCCTAACTACGTTTGTAGTGACCTAAGCACCTCAGACTATTGTGAAAGTCAGAAGGGCTGGGAATAAAACAAAAAAGGAAAACCTCTTAATAAGCACGGCACTATAAAATGTAATTAATGTGTTAAGAGTTGGAGTGATTTAGCAATCTTTGTGCAAGATGTGTACATGCTGTATATATATGATTATTATAATAATAACAATAACACATTTTCCTTACAACCACTTAAACTGTGACAAATAAACAAAGAATGTTTAGTTGGTCCTGAAATTAACTAATTGAAAACCGTTTTCAAGCAGATTATATTACTGGTTGACTCTCATGTCAGAATTATAAAATGCTTAAATGATGAAATGAAATCAAACACAGCCAGCCTCCACTGCCCACAACCCCCTGTTTTTCTCTACAATATCGATAGTGCCAAAGTAAATTTCACTCTAGATATTTTTAAAACAATATCTAGAGTCCTAACATTTTTAGGACTTCACGGCTGCTTGACATGGGCCTTATGCAAAAACAACTAAACATCTTTGCCACAACACTGATGTGGGCCCAGATATCATGCATTGCATAAAGAAATAGCAATCAGGAGCTAACATGTAGGCAAGCTGAAACTAAAAAGATGAAAGGGGGAACATACAGTGCCCCTCAAAGTGCTATATACTGCATCTGTTACTGCAAACAGAAAAAAGATGACTGAAACTGAAGAAGACATGTGAAATGTGTACATCAACTGTGTCCACCTAAACACTTCTATTAGATTTAGAGATTAGGAAGCTAATCTTCAGTACTTGGAGAAGCTCACAAATAACTCATCACATAAGGAAGCAGATACAAACTAAAGCCTACAAGATTACAATAGTTAGCCACTGTCTGTTACACTGTTATAGTGTATTTTTCATTATTAATTCAATGCAGATTATCTTCTTTTTTAATCATGGTGAAAAGTCATCTGATCGCCTTTGCATTGAAAACACCTCTCACTGTGATTATCTCCTTCTTAAAGTGACACGCGGTTGTGCAAGTGATAATCTAGTACTTCTGATGAGGGTCTTTATAGCCACTGAGTTGTTTGCTGGTTAACGATCTTAATTGTCCTTGACAGGTAGCAGATGGTGGGGCTAAGCATAGATTGCTCCTCTGTCCCCTCCAGGAGGCACCCTCTTGAAGCACTTTTGGCCAGAGGCTTGTTCCACCACAGTGTGCTAAGAAGCACCTCTGGGGGTCTTGTCTGCCCACTGCTATCGGGCAATTCAATGTTTCCACCCAATGTACTCATTAAGTTTATTTGTATTTATTTATTTACTTATTAATTGATTGGCTGTATTATATGTCCTGTGAGTCTGTATCCTTGATTTTTATGTTTCTGCAGCTGTATGCATCAGAATATCCCCATGGGATTAATAAAGTTTATCTAATCTAATCTAATGATGGGATTTCTAACTCATCTAGATGCCATACATTTTTCCTGGGAACTTCTAAGCATTGCCCTGAATTGGACTGGCACCCTGTCCAGGATGTGTTCCCTGTCTGGCACCTTGTCAGCAGACCCCTGTTCAGGATGAGTGGGGTAGAAAATGACTGACTGACATCTAAGCATGTTAACAAACATGAAAATAATATCTCATGTTTGTTTGTTATAATGTGTTTGTAATAATCTCTGGACCTCCTGAAGTGAACCAAGTTTAGATAATTAAATGTATTGCCTTTCTATTATGTCAATGCAGTTAAAAAGGTAAAGCTCACTTAAAGAAACTAGAGGAAAGAAGGGTGAAACACTATTAAAGATAAAATGTATTTGTTTTTATGACATGTAAAAATGTGCAGATGTACCTGTATGCAATCTGCTGAAACGTAATATTTAGAGACAGACTGTAAAGACCAGTTTTAGTGGCTAAAATGGAAAGTGAGAGCCTGCTACATTTTCCCAATCATACAAAATAATTGTTTCCAATTAAGGTGATTTTAGCTTATAAGTGGGATATTAAATGCAAACCTAACTCCCTGATTTAAAGATCTCAATTTAAAAGAGACCATTACATTATTACCATTTGACCAGCCAGGCAAATCAAAAACTATTTACAAAGTCTTTTGGACTTTGTTTTCTACTAAATGTTCAAATTCTTTCCCTCATCACATTTATCCTGTTTTAACAGTACCATGCTGGTATGTAATACTTATTTCCCTAATTTCAGGTAAAAGCCAAAGACTATAATAATCCATCCATCCATTATCCAAGCCACTATATCCTAACTACAGGGTCACGGGGGTCCACTGGAGCCAATCCCAGCCAACTCAGGACACAAGGCAGGAAACAAACCCTGGGCAGGGTGCCAGCCCACCACAGGGCACACACATACACACACACACACACACTAGGGACAATTTAGAATCACCAACACACCTAACCTGCATGTCTTTGAACTGTGGGAGGAAACCGGAGCACCTGGAGGAAACCCACACAGACAACATGCAAACTCTACGCAGGGAGGACCCGGGAAGCGAACCCAGGTCTCTTTACTGCGAGGCAGCAGTGCTACCACTGCACCACCGTGTTGAAGACTATAATTAACTGCAGTGAAATGGTAATAATTCATAAGAAAAAAAGAGAAACATAGGGCTGCTTGTGAACAAGCCTGAATAAAAAAAAACTCATACAGGCACTGAAATACTTTACTTAAATATTCCTCAATATTTTAGAAGTTAAAAGTTATTTTGGAGACATAATGAACGTGGCTTTGTTATTCCCAGAGGAGATGAGCATGTGTAACTGCAGTATGTTCTGATTAAAGCTTCATCTGTTATGAAAAAGTTAAAAAAGCAAAATAAGGACACAGACATTAATGGAAACACACTTTAGGAAACAGTATGTTGAGTGCTTAAATCCTTCCCAGATTACAGCTCTGAACCCGCTTTCCCAGTTAAAACCAGTGTGATCTTCCTATGAATAAGCAAATTGAAAGGAACATTTCTCATGTAGTATTCCAGGAGACTTACTGTAAAAATTAACATACTCAAAGGCCGTGTGTCTTCTTTTTACCAATAAATCAAAGTACATTGCAAATTAACTGCAATTCAGGTACTTAAGGACTGAACCAAATGGCTTTGCATGAATACATTAACTGTTACATAATGTTCTGGGCTTAGCACAAGATGTAATCAGATTCAGATTTTATTATGAACATCTTAAAAAAGAGGCAGTAGAAACACTGTCCGCTTTTGACAGTATTGAGATTATGGTTTTAGCAGACACCAGAAAAAGGAAAGGGAATTTTAAAACTGCTAGTTAAATTTATTAGAAAGTTGTTTACAGAAAATTTAACTAAAGAAACCCAAACAGCGAAATAGTACCTAAAATACCCCAGTTAATACTTG